>NW_004949141.1:1165490-1173201 GCF_000317375.1 Microtus ochrogaster
TAGGCTCCCCCAAAGCCAGTATGTGCAGTAGGATCAAAAACCCATTGCCATTGTTCTTGAGTTCTTAGTAGTCCTCATTGTCCGCTATGTAAGTCCGGTTTTATCTATGCTTTTTCAGACCCAGGCTAGCTGGATATTTTTTTAAGGCTCTAAAGGTTTCCTTCCATCTTTTGAGATCCAGTGCTCCCAGGATCCCATTAGGCCTGGGGATCCTTAACAAAGGAAAGGGAGAAGTAACAAGCTCTCCCAGCATGGAAAGCTCTCAGTGCCAGGCCTTGTCCACCCTCCATGTCTCTAGCTAATATCATCAGAGAAGGCGCTGCAGCCTCCACTCAGGTAGCACAGTTCATTGGAGCTCAGAGTTTCCATAATCAGCCTTATTAATAATAAATAACACACGATTCTGTTCTTGTCTGTTGTGAACATGCAAATCTCTCACACCTGGGAGAGTGCCTTCTGCTGTGGCTTATTCCCCAGGGGCTTGTGTGTTCTAAGCTTGGTCTGCAAGTGGAGCAGTTTAGAAGTGCTGGGACCTTTGAAACACTGAGCACCTAACACAAGGCATTGGGCTGTTAGGGCACTGCCATCCGAAGAACCAATGTGGTTCTCATAGGACCCTGCGAAGTTGTTCAAAGAGGGTTATTTGGAAGAGGAACACGGGCCCCACCCCTAGGCTCTCTGGCTTCTTGTCTCACCGTGGGACCTTGCTCTCCTACACATTCCCACCGTAATATTACCTATTAAGTGATTCTGACTCCATCAAGGTCAGAGCAAGGTCAATGTCAGCATCATTTCCTTGAACCCTAACCTCCAGAACTACATAATCCTTTCTTCTTAAAGTTCCCAGCCTCGGGTATTTGTTATATAACAAAATAAAAGAAAAAAAGAGAAGAGAAAAGAACTAACATGTACCTTCAGAGGAGCATTTAGGAGTACATAGACTTCTTTCTTTCTCCTTCAGACACATACTTCATAAACAGAGTCCACATTTCTCTCTTGAGCTTGAAGTGGGTGTTTAACACCTCCAGCCATCGAACAAGCATTTGAACTAAAGTGATAGAGGAGCTTAAAACAGAGTTTCTTTTTTTTTTTTTTTTCGAGACATGGTTTCTCCGTAGCTTTTGGTTCCTGTCCTGGAACTAGACCAGGCTGGCCTCGAACTCACAGAGATCTGCCTGCCTCTGCCTCCCGAGTGCTGGGATTAAAGGCGTGCGCCACCACCACCCAGCTTAAAACAGAGTTTCTTCCACTAACTTTAAATAGCATCAAGCCTTTACAGAACTTCTGTTTGCCAACCTTCCGTTCATGTTTACCACGCCTCAGCCACTACACACGGCTTTGGGGAAGCAGTAGCTGACTTGCTTACTGTGCACTCAGGACCCTCAAAACCCCACTAGGGTATCACTAGTGACTTGGCAAGCGATGAAATTCTAATCATCCAAATTTATGGCCGAAAGGCTTATTCTGACCTACGAGATCAGGCCCAATAGAACATAGCAATAAATACTTTGTGCGCAGGACCCAGTGATGATCCAGCCACACATGTAACGGCCATTCTTGTTTTCTTGCTCAGTATCATTCTTACCCTATTTAGTAGGAGCACTCCGGCTTCCCACAGTGAGCTACCCCTCCTCGTACACTATCTTGAATGTCTGTGTGGAGCTAGCCTCACTTCTTAGGTCAGTGGTGAACATGATCCAAGTTATATGGTACATCCCCCAAGCCCTAGTTAGTTATGGCTGAGCACAGGGCCGAGCAGAACCAGTTTCAGAACTTTCTATGGAGATACTACTATGAGAAGTTTGCTTCCCATTGAAATTGATGAAATGAAAGTTCAAAGATACTTGTGACCTCCTTGTCTCTATCCAACAGATGAGGGAAGAGGAGAGGGAAGGGGAGGAGGGGGGAGGAGAGACACAGAGAGAGACACACAAAGAGAGATTAACTTGAGCACAGGTATCCATCTATACCTGGAAGCAACACATCTAGGTTTTTAAAGCAAAAATGAGTGAGTGCACTTTATTCTTTTAGAAATGCCACAGCAAGCATTTTTAACAATAGCCAGCTGCAGAGGTGGATGGACAGAGGGCTGAAAAGATACCCACCCACATGGCCAGTCTAGGCCAAGAAGATCTAGTTACTCCATCCTACCTCCCACACACTCCCACACTCTGAGTACCGTGAGCATAAATGACTGTGATGACCTTACACAGATATGTGTGATGAGAACTCTATTGTCAATTATGCTTGAATCAGACCTCCTGCACTCTCTTGCCTGGGCTCCCATGTTACACACATGGTGGTTATCACTTGACTCGGTTTGCCTTTGGGTTTGTGCCTCATACTTCCCACTGGAAATGAAGCCTGGCTGCCCCAACCCAGTGGTTCTCAATCTGTGGTTCAAGACATCTCATAGGGGTCAACTGGACCACAGGAAACCACAGATATTTACATGTTGATTCATAACAGTCACAAAATTACAGTTAGTAACGAATGTAATTTTATGGTTGGGGTTATCACATGAGAAACTGTGTTCAAGGGTCGCAGCATTAGGAAGGTTGAGAAACACTGCCCTAACCAAATGCCATTTGCCTCCCAGAAAAATGGACAGAAGGACGAAAAGATACCCAACCACATGGCCAGTCTAGGCCAAGAAGATCTAGCTACTCCATCCTACTTCCCACACACACTCCCACACTCTGACTACCATGAGCATAAATGATTTGATGACCTTTCACAGATATGTGTAGTTCCTTAAGGTCTACTTGGAGTTGTCACACCCTTATTAGGTCAGAAACGGTAAGCATTGGTGCTTACTGCCCACAGCCACAGTCTGAGCCTAGGCATCCCATGCCATGTTCCTTCTCTTCTGAACATGTCCCATCCCAACTCACCCAGGACCCTGTGGCGGCACTCCATGATGGACAGGTCATTATCAAGAAGTTTCAGACCAGCCTCTGACCTGACTGAGCATTCCCTAGTCTTAGAATCCTGCACACGTACTTCGGTCCCCATCTTCATCCCAAGATATTGACACGTGGAGGATCTACCAGAAGCAGATTATCCCTACTGTGGAGCAGGGTGCTGGTCCTATGCATGTTCCAGAGCACTCCCTCTGCCAACTTCCAGACTGACCTGGACCACAAACCTGACATTTGGCTGTCCGTGATACAGAAGGCAGAGGGTAAAAGGACAAAGCTGAGCACTACTTCCAGAGAGCAAGAGCAAAACCAGAGAAGGAGGAAGGGGAAGACGGGGAAGGAAAATTTATACACAGGCATCTAGTGCACAGGCGCCAAGGCTAGGGCATCAAACCAGCACCTAGGGTACTTGTCGGTCTTTGCCCCTGAATGCGGACTTCATCCAGGGAAAGAATTCTCTACTTCCAGTCCTCTCTCATAGATAACTCTTTAAAGCTCAAAGGACAGCACCCCCAAAGCCTACGCTGGTCTAGATGGCACAGGGCACAGAGTGTAATAACAGCTGTGGTACTTCCTGCAAGGTGGTTGCAATGCAGCTTTCAGTGCTACTGAAGAGGAGGAGATGCTCGCAGAAGCCTCTGGATACCTTGTCTGCATGCCTGGGAGCAGGCAAGTTTTTCAGAGCAATTGAGCCATATGCTTCATTTGTTTTCAAACTATTTACATAATTTGAGTCCATAGTTCCATGCCTGTGTGAATGAGAACTCCCGGGGGGAAAAAAACTGTGACTACAAAGGCCAACTGATTGATTTGAGCACCAGTGACTGGGGGGGGGGGTTGGATGTGTTGAGTCCCAAATTATGTTAAGCCATCATTAGTGCCCTTAAAGTCATTTATTGCCCTCTTCTGCATGTGACCTAAGTCTTTGTGACCTAACTCTTAGGTAATCTCTGGAATGCACCAACCAAACACTAACTTTCACCAACAAAAAGGTGAAGAATGCTCTCAGATAACGTCTGGGGCCTGTAGCTGGGATTTCTCACTTTGCTAACACCCCACTGATCCAGCATACCCACCAGTGTGTCTGCCAAGCATGTTGATCCCTTACTTTCTTTGTTCTGTTTCTGTAGAGGCTTCATGCAATTGCTACCTCATTGGAACACAGTATTCAGGGAGAACTAGAAACTGTGCCCCTGGCCCATGATCTCTCATATCAGCCTCCAGAATGGACAGATACCTTTTGTGCCCTTGAGATGAAAACTACTCATTTTGTTCCAATTTCAAAACATCTAACTTTATACAAAAACCTGTGAGAATAATTATGATCATGTTCATAATTAAGTAGTAAGTGAATTGCAATATACCCACAGTTTCAAATAACTATGCCTAACAAGTATAGAATACCAGGGAAAATGCTTACACTATGTAATTGGATTGGACATAAAGAATAAGCGATAATATATGGTACAAGCACAGTGACTTCTTAGCATCTATACCTAGAAGAAAGAAGGGACAGCACATTTAAACGTTAATAAAAGACTTCTAGGTAATTTTTCTGTAAATTTAGAGCTCAATATGCATTTATCAGTCTTTAATAGTTCTTATTTTTCCCAGATTTGCCTTCACAAATCTGACCTACTTATGTAAAATAAAATAAGCATTAAAAACAACAGTAGGATTACTTACAGTGGTAGGTATAAGAAAATATAAAGCTGGGCTTCTGCACAGGAGGATTCTGGGTAACTGATAACTGAAACAATTAAAGAGTCACACGTGGAAAGAGGAGATGACAGAGTAGAAGGATGATACCAGAGTGAGCACAGCATTTTCTTAACCACGATGGTTGTCCTGACGTCGGTGTGTCTCTCCTGACACTGAAACACCATCGATCGTTAAAGACGACAGAGAAAGAAAGAAGTTGTTTACGGGGAGGCAGTTTCTAGAGCTGCTAAGTCGTTATTTAAATCACACAACTGGGTTGAGAGGCCAGTCAACCACAGCCAAGGAGGGGGACAACGGCACCCACCCCGTTTCTGTGAACAAAGCGTCAGCAACACCCATTAATGTATGTGTCCGGCAACTGGCACAGAGACCACATGACCCCAAAGCTTAAAACATGCGCTTCAGGGCCCCTTACAGAACAGCTGTGCAGATCCTTCATCTAGAATAAGAGTCCACGGTTTATAATTCTTTCACAGTTAACACATGTATCAAATAGATTTCGGCCATTTTCACACATACCCCTTCCCCTATCTCAACCCTCTCCTTCTCATGCTGAAATCTCTTTATTCCCAAGCCCCCCCCCCTCCTAGTTTTAAGTTTCCTTCCGTGCGTGTGACCCACTGAGTTAGCTAGAGCTGCTTTCACAAGTGTGTATATGGGGAGCAGTTATCTGCTGGAATATAGGCAATTTATCAGTGGCTTCTCCTCCAGCAACCATTAACTGTCAATAACCCCAGGGAAGGCTGGGCCTCGAGGCCCCTCCCACATCCCACATCTGTGATGCACTGTTGAGCCCACTCTTGGGCAGACAACAAGAGCTAAGGTGAGCTCATGAGTGCCGGGGCTACAGTGTCTGAAGCCATCCGTGTGCTGTGCATCTGCCCTTCCCCTGGCTCTCAGAATCTTGCCACCTCCTTTTTTGTGATATGGAAGATCCTGGGCCCCGGAGGGAACCTACAACTATTGTTTTGCTAAATGGCCTTTTCAAATGGCCTTCTAAATTCTCATGTTCACATCCACAGATGAATGCTGCTCTCAGAGAGGCTTACTGTGCTGCTGGTGGTTAATGTAGAAATCGTACCTGACTGAAACAGCAGGAACAACCCATGCTTCCTATGTAATTTTATCACGATTTATTGATTTTTATTTTCTGTGTATGACTACTTCCTGCATGTGTGTATATCATGCTTGTGCCTGGTGCCTGAGAAGGTCAGAAGAGGGGATCAGATCCTCTGGAAATGGAGTTATAGGTGGCTGTGAGCTACCATGTGGGTTCTGAGAACTGAACCTACATCCTCTGTAACAGCAACAAGTACCATCCCCCCAGCCCTAATTAATCCATGTTTTTAACTAAATTGGGGGCGGGCAAGATCAGAACTGAGTTATTTTGAACTTGTTTTACTTCTGACCTTGTCTCTAAATGAGATGGGTGGGCAGGTGAAGGCCTGGCAAGGGCACCTGTCTTATCCATCCCCTCCCAATCTGTAAACTCAGAGCCGTCTGCAGAAGAGCATTATGTCAGTTTAGTGACCTCCCAGTCCTCCCCGCTCGGTGCTGTCTCCTCCTAGGCAGTGGTGGTTGCCCGGGGATGTCTGTGGTCTGGCTGCTATCAGAGAAGAGTCAAGGTTACTTGAGATTGCCTCCTACCGCCTCTGCCTTCATCCTTCATCCCAGCCTACATCACTCTCACTGTAACCTCTCTTCCGAAGACAACATCTTGCCATGGGCTCAGACAGCCTCCTATTCTGGATCCTCCTGCTTCTGCCTCCCAAACACCCATTTCACCATGCCCAACTACACTGGAACTTTTCCACTGGAACTTCTAGAAGGTCTCTCTGATGAGGCTCTCCCTCCTTATAGCCCAATATGGTATTTTCACAGATATCAAATCGTGCCATTTTTTTATTCTCTAATACTCCTCCGTGGCCTCCTTCTGCGGGTAAGATACATTCCACTCTTTAGCCAGTCATAACAAAACCTCTCATGCTCTGACCCTAGTAGTTTCCCAGCCATGTTGAACTGAATGCACCTCTACTCTACTTCTCCCAGCGATTTGCATATGTGTCTGCATGCTACCTCTTCAGATGGTTCTTCCCGCCAGCTCCAGGTCCACTGCAGGTCTACCAACCTAATATGTCATCCTGAGTCTTAGGATGCAGCTACAAATTGACACTACCCTTTCCTCATCTTCCTTGTTTGTACATGCTGCTGTGTATGTGTCTCTGTGTGTCCGTGTGTGTGTGTGCGTGCATGTGTATGTGTCCATGTGTGTGTCCTTGGCTACTGATCCCTCTTTCCAGGATAGTCACAGAGCTCTGACCCTCTCCAGATGCTTCCCAAACCAAAATGTCCCAGATAATCAGACTTACTGTATACAATTAAGGATCCCACAAATCTGGTAAGCTTTTATTTGACCCAGGCATGGATCATTGTGTCTATCATTTTTATAGATCCCTCACGCAAACTGTTAGTTTTCAGTTTTATCATGTTTTAAAGTCATAGTAGTATATCACTCATGTAATTAGTATGGTCTTTTCACTGAAATTGATATTATGTTAATTAACGCATGAGCTTCCAGACAGCCAAAGCAAATAAAAAGTTACAGTAAATTGGCCAGTAAAAGGAAGTAAAGCAGAATTTACTATCTGTCTTTAATACACATTAATTTGTTTTTCTGTTTGTTGAGTGTCTCCCTTACCCAAGATTCACTCAGACAACACGGTTAATGTGGTTGTCTATGGAGACACTTGCTTTTAGATTCTCTCTCTCTCTCTCTCTCTCTCTCTCTCTCTCACACACACACACACACACACACACACACACACACACACCTACCTCTTTGGCTAACCTCCTAAGTTAGGCTGATCATTGTGCCCTTATTCCTTGACATGGAGATTGGTCTAGGAATCATAACTGAGTGGATCTAGGCCAATAAGCATCTTTCCCAAGGTTCTTTATACTAAAGTAGAGAAAATCTAGTAAGTTCCCTCTGGACCCAAAGCTGCAAGAAATGAGTCTCAAATCTACCAAAAAGCAAATGTCAACCATGTGGCAGAAGTGGAGAGTGA
>NW_004949141.1:1173571-1194359 GCF_000317375.1 Microtus ochrogaster
GAGAGGGAGTGGGAGGGAGCAAGCATCCAACTGCACTGCAGGCCTGGCCTTCTCCTTGTTCTCTGCTGTGCTCCAGTCTTTCTATGATATAGATATACACTAGAGCCAATTTCATTTGGGTTTCCATCCCTTGGAACCAAAATCAAACAAAACAAAGCAACACCTGCCAACCCACCCACCAGCACAAACAAACAAGCAGAACCCAAGAAACCACGCTGACTAATGTGAGCATGGTGGATGGAGCTGCAGGCCCATCTATGAAAAGCTCAGATGTCACACACAGTCAGCTCTTCTCAGGGACTAGCTGTCCACCATCACTCTGCCCAGGGCTCACACAGTGCTTTTTACAAAGGACTGCTTGCACAGCCATGGGAAATATTTCTCTGTTGTGCTTTAATTGAAAAACTGCATGGAAAATACCCAGAACTAAGTAACTAGACTAATTTTTCTTTATAAAAAAATCTTTTTGCCACATTTATTAGTTGCATATATGTATGTTTATGGACACACGTGCATGCCATGGCCATGTGGGAGGTAAGAAGACAACTTGAAGGAGTTCCCTCTTTCTACAGTGTGAACTCGGGTCCTCAGACTTGGAGACGAGCATCTATGTTGAGGCATCATGCCAGCACTCTGGCTCTTGATTCAGTGATTCATAATTCCATATGCCCTAGACACTAGGTATGGGCATGGGTCCATGTTATTTAGGAAAATACCAAAGAAACTTATTCGTCTTTTGCATGGACTATAATACTACCACCCACTCTGTCCCAACATCCTACCCCACCCCACCCACACCTCCTAGTCTAAACTAGTGCTGCTAGAATCACTATAAGGGCATAGCATACCTAAGTCCACATGGTTATATGAGGGATGTATTGACACTATACTATTCTGAACCATTTTGGATTTGGGGCATGTGTGTGTGTTTAAGAATACAGACCCATGAATCCACGTATAGAGGCCAGAGGTGGACATGGCTGTCTTTCTCTGTTGCTCCCCAGCATATGTTTTGAGTCAGAATCTGTCGCTGAATGTGGAGCTCACTGAGTGGCTAGGCTATCTCTACTTCCCAGGACTGGGATTACAGGTTTGCACTGCTATGCCTAGATTTTAACATGAATGCTAGGGATCTGAACTTGAGTCCTGCTTGCACAATAAACATGTGACCCACTGAGCTATCTCCCAGGCCTGCATTTTGGATTTTAAATGCTCCATCTAATTTTTCCTATGATGACTGAACTTCATCATCCTTCCCTTTTCTAAGGCATACACTGCCTCCCAATCTTGTGAGAACTTCTACTTAACCAGTGAGTGTACTGTAGGAGGACTATCCAGGTTTTACTAACTCTGAATATATATATATCCTCCTAAATAATCAGTTACTGCAAGTGGCACCAAGGACACAGGAATGAATAAGGAAGTCATTGCCTTCACATAGCTCACTCTGTTTCACTGGCTGGCCTGGAACTCCTATGCAGACCAGGCTGGCCTCACAGAGATCTGCCAGCTTCTGCCCCTCAAGTGTTGGGATTAAAGATGTATGCTACCATAGGCAGGTCAGTCTGTTTTCACAGATGGGAAAAGGAAGAAAAACAGTGTGAATGGTTGCCATTTTGCCTGCTAGAACCTTAAGTTACACAGCTAATACCTGTGAGACAAGAGTCAGAGCATAACAACTATTCTTCATCTAATTCAGGGCCACAGAAGTCATTTGGGGGTACTGGACCCTCCATAAAAATGGAAAATTCTCCCTTCTGAGTGGGGCATGTGGCAGGAGCCTCCTCTTTACTAGGTTGAAAGCTTGATGTTCCTTCCCAGCTCCTGTCCCAGCAAACAATCAGAGCTGAGACCTTTGGCTTGGGGAGACAGAGAAGCAAGGACACACGAAAGCCTATTTGTGTAGAAGAAACAGAAGCACCAGTGAGTTCCAGTTTTCAAGAATGGGCACAGAACAAGGAAGGAGTTGACACTCCATGATGTCCCCTTCAAGATTCCGTAGCAGCTGGGCTTCTGACCCAGGCTCAGTGGCTGAGACCTGAACTACAGCCTGACCTCCCTTGCACCTGTCTCTTTTCTGAGTCTGCTTCTCTACACTTCTTGAGAGGGGATTTTCCAAGCCCATACCACCACACACGTAAGTTTCTCTTTTCAAATAAGCCAGAGACCATTTCTGATCACAAAAGTAGAAAATCTGACTTACTGCCACACAAGATGTGTTTTTAGGCAAACAGATTAATAAATATATTGTTGTATTATTTGCATTTCATGATAGCTCACTAGTAAATGTAGACCTGAAATCTTTAACGATAGATAAGGGTGCTAAGCCTTCAAAGTCGAGTAATTCCTCCCAGATTCTATAAAGCCAAGGAGCTAACTTTTAAGGTTTACCATCCTTTGTTCATGTCTCAGTCTCAACAAAACGTATTTTTCTCCAACTTCCTCATTCCTCCCCAGACTTTAAAATAGATCCACAAAGGGAAATTCACTGTCTGAGTGACTAATATTGTCCCTGTTTGGCTGACACATTCTTACCCTATCATTCTTTTGGCACACAATTAAATTCTTGCAACTAGTTGTATGTGTGTGTGTGTGTGTGTGTGTGTGTGTGTGTGTGTGATAAACAGGACCAGCAGGTTGCTGTGGGTGAAACAGTTCTGATATATTGACAAGGCAAGGGGCTGCATCTCAGGGAAGTGATGCCTACACTGTACCACAGAGACTGCTGATTTCCATCTGCTGTGATGTGATGACGATGGCAGATAACTCACTCCTTACAAAATCTTAGAAACAGCAAAGAGTCAGTGAGTCACTGTCAGACCTAGTGTGGGTCCTTGTTCATAGGACTCAAGTTGGCTAATTTTTTTTTTAAATTAAAGGCATCCTAGACTTCATTCCCTCATCTGTAAGATGAGCCCAATATCCCACCTCATTAGGTTGTTGTGCACACTAAATGGGCTAGGCGCATGTGACACTGGGCCCATCCCACACAATTGTTCAACAAACACAGAGTCCTATCTCCAGAACTGTACCCATTATAGGAAATACCTAGATGTCAATCTAAAGAAAGAATAAGATCAGGCAATTTGGCTAGAAAGTCTCTGTCCACATCTACTTTTATATATATACTTTTATATATATACTTTCTACGATACTTTCTTAAAATCCTTAATCAGAACTAAAAGGTAGGAAAATCTCACTAAGATAAACAAAGTGATTCTTCCACCCTCCAGTTTCCAAAGTACCTCCTTCATCTACACCACCCTTAAACACTGATTCCCTGTCATGCCCACACTCATGTGGACAACACTCATCCGACTGTATTCAAAGGGGGTTTCCACAAAGCTGCTTTGAGCAAATGTATCTGCCAGGCACCGTGTAAGACCTTTCACTAGAAGGACCCTTACAACAACGACAAGAGAAACAGTCACTGAACCCATCTTCCAGTTCACACACTGAAACTCAAGGGTCCCAGGGAAACTTGCCTAAAACCTCACAGCCAGAAAGGGTCCAAGTGAAATGGAAGCAGGTCTTGTGGCCCCAGGTCTCCCACTATGACAGCCAGGAGCCTTTCACACCCAGAGACTTACTGTATTATTTAGCCTTCCTACCTCTCCTTGCACAACAAAAGCCCTGAATTTTAGCAAGTCATCTGATAACTTCAAGAGCGAGGCCACATCCTTTTTCTCTACCTCCACTGATGAACAAAGACAACATCATGTTCCTAACACATTAGTCAAAATAAGGGAATAGATTGTGGGGGGGGGGGAGGAATCCCCCTGACTTAAGTAATTTCACATCCTTAAAATCAAGGACATACTTATTTGTAAAGTTTACCGTAATAAATAAGCCCTGCTTCTAAAGGGTCCCAGTTTCTCTTATAACATGGCCTAAATCCAAAATCTAAAGTTTGATAGTGTCCTTTCTTCTATTTTAGTTAGACACACAAGTCTTAGTATATGTACATACATATTTACAGTTTATATAATATATAATGTAATATATGATATAATATGTAACATATATTATATATTATAATAATAAATAACCATAAATGTAACAGTAAGCAGATTAGGTTGAGCTCTCACATCTACAGGTACTTTCCCGCAGCGTGCACGCAGTTTGACTTTGATTCAAGGCAGGCTGACCTGAAATAGTTGCTGGCTGCAGCAAGCACCACACGATGACAAGAAAATTCCTGAAAGTCCACACACAAGATGACATCTGTCAGAGCGTTTTCCTCTCGGAGGGTCTCCAGGCCGTTCTGAAGAATTAAGGAAAGTCTCGAGTCATCAAATTTTACCTTCTCCCCATTTAATATTTCCACCAAGTCCCCCCTTTTCGGGGAGGGCTTGTCCGTAGTGAGTGCTGAGGGGCCTTCCAAGCTCCTCTCTACTACTTCGTCGTCACTCATGGTGCAGGCGCCTCTTTGTCCTGCCATCGACGTCCAGACTAAAGGAGCTGCCAAGTTTCGGGGAGGTCACACTGCAGAAGCTGAGCGGATTTCCTGCGCGGGCCCCTCCACTTATCACCAGCTGTCACACATACATAACAGGAAGTCTCACACTTTCTCATCCTGTTACTACAAACGCCAGCAGCAACTCCTCCTCTTCTTCTTTCTGTGGACAGTCACAGGGCTAGGAATCTCTTCAAGTGGACGTGTGGGACAGGAGAGAAAGGCAACTTCTCCAAATCCCCTGGGAGTACAGTTTAGTCATCTCTTGCCTCGCACCCATGGGCGGCAAGCCTCTGGGTCTGGTTATTACCTGGTGATTCCATAACCCAAGATGTCACTGAGAATGGGCAGGTGATCTTCTCCGTCTCCCACTGCCTGAGACCCTTCGAAACCTAGCAATCTCCCTTCAGTCAGCACCGCACATCTTATGCGCCATCCTCCCAGTTTAGGGAGGTGACATTGTCATGACAGCCATCAATACCTCCCACACCAAACAAGCATCTCCTGATTTGAACATCCTCTATGAGAAAAAGAGGAGAAATAGTTTCCAGAAACCTCATCCCCAGGGACTCATCTCTTACCTTAGGGTAGGTCAACACCTGATAACCCTAGCAAGTCTCAATTTGGCCTGCTCTCACCCAGCACTGACCAACCATGTATTTAATAGTAGATCATGGAGTGTTCTCATTATTTTGGCAGGTCTGCATTTCTTAGTAATTGTAATTTTTATAGGAATTTTAACATTTCTTTCTTATTTATTTTTTTAATTTATTTATTTAAGATTTCTGTCTCTTCCCCTCCGCCGCCGCCTCCCTTTTCCCTCCCCCTCCCGCAATCAAGTCCCCCTCCCTCATCAGCCCAAAGAGCGATCAGGGTTCCCTGCCCTGTGGGAAGTCTAAGGAACCCCCCCCTCCATCCAGGTCTAGTAAGGTGAGCATCCAAACAGCCTAGGCTCCCACAAAGCCAGTACGTGCAGTGGGATCAAAAACCCATTGCCATTGTTCTTGAGTTCTCAGTAGTCCTCATTGTCCGCTATGTTCAGCGAGTCCGGTTTTATCCCAGGCTTTTTCAGACCCAGGCCAGCTGGTCTTGGTGAGTTCCCGATAGAACATCCCCATTGTCTCAGTGTGTGGGTGCACCCCTCACGGTCCTGAGTTCCTTGCTCGTGCTCTCTCTCCTTCTATTAAAATCTCACTATCCTAGGGTTTTACGTGACTTAAGGCATGTTAGCCTTTATCAAAATGTAGTAGCATTAGTAAGAAACTTCTTGTTTTACACCTAAGAAACCTAAGGCTCTACTCAGAGGAGGGCCAGGGCCCATTTTGCTTGCCTCCAAAACCTGTTCCCTCCAAGAGAACTGACTCCTACAACCTGATCTCTGACCTCCACAAGTTCACTGTGGCAGATATGTGCACCCCATAAAAAAGAAGGGGTTTCTTATGTAAAACAAGAATATCAATATCAGTGTGCCAATTTGCTTTTACTCTCAATAAATGGTAAAATTATGTGAACGCCAAAGAATTGTTTTGAAATAAATTTCCTCATAACTAAAATAAAAACATTTCCTCCAACACAAGAGACAACAAAGGCTGAACTTCAGGTTTGAGTTGACCTGAAGTCTGTGTCTCCCACAGAGAGACTCGCAGAGATCGCCTCCCATTGATGTCGTGCTCCTGTGCACCTGATCAAAGTAGCTTCCGTGTTGTCCTCTGTCCTGGTGCACAGTGCCTGGAACCCTCTGCAGGAGTTCCACTTCTGCTGGGCTATCCTTGTTGTCTTTGGACAGCTGTTCCTGACATGAAGGTCTTTGATAATCCTCCAAAGCTTGTTTTTGACCTGGAACTCTCACACGGGTTAATGCTTTGGGCTTCCATGGCTTTAGCAACAAGAATCTCAAGAGAAGAAAGCACTGTGGAGCCTCACACTTATCGCCGTTGCTACTGTTGACTTTAATTTTTTTATTTAAGTATTTCCTGTTTAGACTTTCATGAATAACTACTGTATCATATAAGTACAGCCTGCTGGGTCCATTTATTGATGCTTATATATATATATGTGTGTGTGTGTGTGTTTAGGGCTGATGGTTTGGGATTGGATAACTTATCGAGGGTCTTGTTCCTAGAGGAGACTGATTCTTCCTCTCAGTAGCCATTAATTATTTTTTTAGCTCTTCATCTATGGGTAGAGTGGTAGTGGTGTGAATGAGAATGACCCCCATAGGCTCATATATTTGAATGCTTGGTCCCAGTTGGTGGAACTGATTAGGAAGGGTTTGGAGGTGTGGCCTTGTTGGAGGAAGTATCACTGGAGAAGGGCTTTGAGGTTTCAAAAGTCCATGCCATTTCCAGTTAGTGAGTTAGTGAGTGCTCTCTCTCTCTCTCTCTCTCTCTCTCTCTCTCTCTCTCTCTCTCTCTCTGCCTTGTGCTTGTAGCTCAGTAAATAAGCTTTCAGATACTGCTCCAGGGTCATACCTGCCTGCTACCATGCCCCCGACCATGATGGTCATAAACTCTAACTTTAACCCTGTGAAACTGATGAAACTATAAGACCCCAATAAACTGTTCTTCTTTCTGTAAGTTACCTTGGTCATGGTGTCATCACAGCAACAGAAAAGTAACTAGGACATAAGTCTTGGGAAACTTCCTCCATTCGTACTGGCATGCTAACTGGCGCTGTCACTTTGCTGGTTTTGTTTAGGAAACCATATGGTTACGATTTCATGAGTACGGCTTCCCTATCATATTAGAAGACACGATCTCTCAGCAGATGCCCTGGTCTTTTGGCTCTTACAATATTTCTACCCTCCTCTTCCAGGATGTTTCCTGATTTGAGTTCCTGAATTTTGACCATCATACATTTCTGTGATGGTCCACATCTGCTGCAAAGAGAAGCCTATCTGATGAAGGGTGAGAGTTACACTTCCCTGGGGGTATAAGGCTAAGCACTTTTAAATTTAGGAAAGTGATAGTAGTAAGTTCTCTTAGGGGCTATGGTGTCACCAACCATGGACAGTTGGCTGGGTTTATAGTACCAGGCATGAATTCCCCCCTATTGATCAAGACTCAACTAAATAGTCACTGGTTACCCCTAAGATAGAAGTGCCATATTTGCACCTTTGAAGACATCTTGCTATTCTGGTCATTGTTGTGGTGCAGGCTTTACAGCTGGGTCAGACTGGTTGATTTCTCCATTGGCAGCTTACATAGCACCTTTGAGTACTAGGAAAGTCAGTCTTCAAGGAGGAGGTTTCCAGTTTAATTCTAGCTCTAGTCCTCCAAGCCCTGTGTCTGAAATCTGTTTTGACTTTAGTAATATAGTCTTACCTCCAAGTTCTGCGAGGAAACCAAGAGCAATGGCAACAGCCTATATCTCGTTGGAAGTAAATTTGACCCTCTGTAGTTAATAGTTTTTACATATTTAATGATGCGTTCATTTTTATTTTATGTAAATGGGTGTTTTGGCCTGCATATATGTCTGTGTACCACATATATGCAGTGTCCATCATAACCCAGGAACAAGAGTTACAGGCCACTGTAAGCCTTCATGTGGGTGCTGGGAAATGAACCCAGGTCCTCTGCAAGAGCAATACATGTTCTTTACCACTGAACCATCTCTCCAGCATATGACTTTTTAACATAAGATCTCATTCCGTACCCAAGCTAGCTAGGAACTTACTACACAGCCTAGGCTGACCTTGAATTATTGCTTCTCCTGCCTCTGCCTTCCAAGTGACAAGATTGTAGAAGTGAGCCACCATAAATCAGATGGAATCCACATTTCAGGGAAGAGCTCAATGATGTGTCATAAGGACACATTTTTTTTCCATCTTACCTTCAGTGATGTCACAAGTAGCTTCCACCATATTAGACATCATGCCTTCACATGTCCCCAGCCCCATATCAAAGAAAATACTCAGAGAAATGTAATGCGCGAAACAATCCCACACCAGTTAGGATTTAAAGGGGTATTTATTTGGGGGGTAAAACTTACAAAACATCAACCAACCATCAGGCAAAAGAGTCTAGTCGCTGAGGCTTGCCGCTCTTTTTTAAAGAGAAATAGACCACGCCCCGGTGGGCTGGTATTTCAGCGGCTATTGGCTGAAGGAGCAGAAGGTGCTCCACAGCACAGTGGGCTCATATTTCACCAGAATAGGTGATCCTGGGGTGTATCAGAAGGCAAACTAAGCAAGCCAATAAGAAGTATTCCTCTTTGGTTTCTCCTTCAGTTCCTGCCCTAACTTCTCTCAGTAATGGAATGTGACTTTGGAGTTTAAGATGAAATGAATCCTTTCCCCTCCAAGTCTGTTTTGGTCAGATTTTTCTCACACCAATAGAAACCTAACTAAGACAATCGCCTGCCATCACTAGATGGTAAGACCCTATTGCTGAAGACACCACACACTTTGGTTATAAGACCAAGAAATCAGTATGGAGGTGATCTGAAAACTTCCTCCCCACTGACGTGGTTTCATAGTGTCAGAAGGTAGTATGCTGGCTTATGGGAGGAAAAAGACATCCATGGTCTGACCCTGTACTGAACCCTGCACTCTACAGCGTCTTTCAGAACAATCAGCTCACTGTGCAATAGTGGCATGATTGTTATGAACGTAACCAACTACTTTATGACTAGATTTGAGGCCAAATGGGAATTTATGTCTGGTACTGTAAACCTGGTCAGAAGCCCATGGCTGGCTATAGAAATCATGGGCTGTAGCACGAATAATAAAAACCCAGAGACAGATATTGGGGTTCAACCTGAAGATGAGAAAAGCAAAGTAGTCGATCACTCAAGAGACCTTTTACCTCTACCAAGTCTTCAGACCAAAGGGACAGGATCCTATCTCCACGCATCCTCAGACTGCACACTCCAGTGAACTCCTGTCTCTCCCCCTCTATATTCCTCTCTTAGTTCAGCCATATTATTCTTGTCTCCACCTCCCTAGTGTTGGGACACTGGGATTAAAAGTATGAGCCCCTACCACCTGGATCTGTTTCTGGATTGATCTTCTATAACCCAGGGTAGCCTTGAACTCACAGAGATCTGTCTGCCTCTGTCTCCCAAATCCTGGAATTAAAGGTGTGTGTCACCACACCCCAGCCTGTATGGCTGACTAGTGTGACTGCTTTGCCCTCTGATCTTCAGGCAAGCTTTATTTATTAAAACACAAATAATATACCACTACAATGGGCTGTAGAAGGGAGCTACTCAGACATGTTACCAAACTGCCTCCTAAATATATATGTTTATACTCACAGATGAGTGGTTCTCAACCTTGGTCACAGAAGATTCTTCTTGCAGTGGATAACAGTTCATGAAGAGACTTATAACTCATGAGAGTATTAAGAATGACTGTTGTTGCCCCCAGACCTTAGTAGGCCCCAGACTTGAACACAACTAACCCCATTTTCAAAATACTATTCAGGCCATTAAAACTTGAATGTAGACATAACCAGCAGCCAAAACGAAAACAAAGACCTAATCCATCAAAGTTCATAATTCTGAGAAAGTCCCTAAATGTACTAACCTTGCTTTTTGGTTTCTATAGTTCAGCTTCTGACTAATTGTTCTTCTTAACTGAAGTATCTCAACACAGGATATGGTTTATGTGCTTAAAAGCTCACCCTAAGAAAGTCTCTGGGATGGACTTGGATCCTGAACACCTAGTGTAGTCACAGGACAACTGATAAAGACTTTCTATTGGCTTAAACCCATGCCTGAGCAGTCTTCTCTGGTGGACACGCCACACAATCTCCTTGAGATCCCCACAGACCAGATCTCAAGACACTGGGGATCTCAGATCAGCTTGGAAAAGGGAAAAATGTGGTGGTCAAGGAGTTCCTAGGGTTTGTGCAACCTGAAACATTCCAGGTCCCCCAGAACTCTCTTTAATCAATTTCTGCCTAATGCTTCAGGGGAGTCTGACACCTCCTCCCCAAAATGAAACAAATTAGAAAGTTGCCTGGTCTGTCACCTCTACAGGTAAGTCTGGTTAATTTGGGCACATAAATATAGCCACTGGTTCAATGTCTGCTAACAGTGTAACAGTGCGAGACATTGCTGGATTCCCCTATCTGTTCCCCTGTGTGCTAGCCACTGTTGGTTTTCTTCTCTCTCTCTCTCTCTCTCTCTCTCTCTCTCTCTCTCTCTCTCTCTCTGTGTGTGTGTGTGTGTGTGTGTGTGTGTGTGTGTGTGTGTGTGTGAACAACAACAAACAACTTCCATCTGTTCCACTCCTGGAGCATCACTCCCACTCACCGTCAGAGTCAACCAGGGTCTGCCCCCGTCCCAGTCCCTATGTGGAGTTGAGGGAGGCCACACCTCTCATCCAGGACCCTGTATCATCTATGCAGAATATACACATAGAGGGGAAAGTAGCTCCCAACTCCAAAGAATAAGAGACAGGTTCGGGGGTTCCAGGTGTGGTTGGGTATTGCTGTTTCTGAATACCAAAGTCTTCAGAAGCAATGAGGCCTCTATACCCCAGCACAAAGGAGACTGAACCTCAAATCTTACCTGAGAGTCAACAAAAGATATATGAGACTTTACTAACAATTCTGACTTCAGCTATAGCTCTAGTATTTCCAGATGTCTCAAAACCTTTTCATTTGTTTATTAAAAGACAAAAGAAATTTTAACCTAAACTTTAGGTCCATGGAAATGCCCTGTGACATACCTGTCTGAACAAAAGGACCCTATAGCCACAGGATAGCCCACGGAAGAGTTGCATTGGCTACTGCTAGTTTAATGGGGGGAGGGAGTTAACTCTGGGTCAACATCTTCTATTCACTGTAGCCCATGTTGTTGAGGCCCCTCTCCAAGAAACACCAGATTGCTGGTTGTCTCATGCCTGTTTGGCCCTGTACTAGACCCTACTGCTGGTCCAAATCCCTCAAGTCTTGTTTGAGAAACCCACCGCCATCAATCCTGCTACCCCCTTACCTGATGATGACCCAAAGATGCTCACCCATAACTGTCATAAGATGAACTATAAAACCAGGTACATGGAAACTACAGTAGACACTTTAAAGGAAATGATTTGGTCCGAAGCCCAAGAAAGCAGAACTCACTGATCTGACCCAGGCTCTCAGATGGGAAGAAGGAAAGTCCATCACCATATACATGGACAGTGTGTATATGCTATGCTTTTACTACCATGCATGACCATGATATGATCTATGGAGCACTATTTAGTGGTAAAAATTAATGAATTCTTGAAATTTTCAGGAAAAAGGATGGATCCAGAAAAAAACCATATTGAGTGAGATAATCCAGACCCAGAAAGACAAATATAGTATGTACTCACTCATAAGTGGCTTTTTGACATAAAGCAAAGAAAAACAAGTCTACAGTCCACAACCCCAGAGAACCTAGACAACAAAGAGGACCCTGAGAGAGACATACATGGATCTATATAGGAAGGACAAGATCTCTTGAGTAACTTGGGAGCATAGAGGTCAAAATGTTAATATTTTAACAGCAACAACAAAATAAAGCACCTAAAGAAAAGATCTTTCTTTCTAATATTCTTTTAGCATATTTAGAATATTAAGTAACGGTATTCCAAAGTTCAAAGGTATTAACATCAAATATTGTATCACTGACAATATCTGGGGTCATAAAAGCAGGACTGATGGCCCTGGCCCTAACCTGGGCAACACAGTAGTGCTGACCCCATTGACAGGAGTGTGGCTGAGTAGGCTGTGAGAGTGGCATCTGCCATGTGGTGGTTTGCCTGAGGGAAAGATGCCCTCTCCACCTTGTCCATCACCACCTTTGACCTATGACAGGTGTGAGAGCTAGCCTGAGGGACGTGAAAGCAAGCAAGTTGGCCCTGTCCCTCATCCGTTGCAGCACTCAGGAGAGTGTGTCCTGCACTTCACCTGGGCAACACTGTAGAGCTGGCCCTGGTGGCGTGGGTGCAGGAGAGCCAAGGCCATGACAGCAGGAGAACTGGCCCCACACCTTGCTGCCTGCTGCATTGGGTGAACTAGCTGGGGCAGGGCTGGAGAGCTCACGCTGGTGGTGAGGAAAGAGGAAGCTGGTGGGCTGACCAATCCTGCAGTCACCCAAGCCCAGAACCAGAGCTATGAGTTGGCCCACTCCAACATCCACCCCATCTATGAGCTCTGGAGCAAAGGGGCAGAATTAAAGCTACAAAATCTCCATGACATAGGGAAATGATAGGATGTCAAGGAAGAGTGCCAGTGAGGGCCCAGAATGGATAGTGTAGAAGAAGCCAGAGGCCTCGCACCAGACCAATGACTCATTGCAATGAGCATTTGCAAGTTAAGATGTATGGACTAAAGGATTGAATGTGTGACTCACTGTGTCACACACTATAGCTTCCACAGTGAGATTTTTTTCTCTTAAATTTTATTATATTTTATTTTTGGAGGGAGGTTGCAAGGGTAGAGGACATATATGAAAATCTGGGGGATGAATAGGATTGGGGTGATAAAATCCACAAAGAATCAATAAAAAGTTAAAAAAAAAAAAGAAAACATTTTTAGTTAAAATAATGTTAAACTGTTGGGTGGTGGCACACACCTTTAATTCCAGCACTCGGGAGGCAGAGGCAGGCAGATCTCAGTGAGTTCAAGACCAGCCTGATCTACAAGAGCTAGTTCCAGGACAGCCAGAGCTACACACAGAGAAACCCTGTCTCAATAAAACAAAATGTTAAACTTAGATCTGAGATAGAAAGTTGATGGAAGTTGAATCTTTGAACTAAATCTAAAATCACCAACAGTGATCTTATTCATGTAAGTGGTCATAAATGTTTAATTATACTGATAAAAAAAAGTAACTCGTAAGGACATTTATAAATAAATAAAGCTTTAATGTGAACTATATTCCATAATATTAATCAGTGCTACATTTCCAACATGTGATAATAGCATTACGCTTGTGTCCTTCTCCTTGGAAGACATCTGTCACTTGTCTCCATGTGGTTCAGCAAATAAGTTATTTTATATAGATGTCAAAAGCAAAACATAAGTGGAAACTCATTATACTTTTACTTGATACTTCAAACTTAAACTGTTTGGGGAGCTGCCTAAGGACCACAAAAAAACCTCTAGCATGGACAGTAACATCATTTGTGTAAAATTTGCCCCCCAAAGGTTCAAAATGAACGTTGGTCACAGCACAGCAGTAGTGAGGTGGGTCCTAGAGTGTGGAAATTAAAGCTTTGGGGAAGACTGACATTTTTCTTACAGGAATGTGGTCTCACTCTCAGAATGCCCCACAAGTTGTCCTGAGTGAGCCTGGCGCTGCCCCTCATCTCCCCCAGATATACTACTCACCACTCTTGCTTGTACTCCTCCCCTAGGATGACGTCACTTGCCATGTGGCCTTGATGAGACCAGGCAGATGCCAACCTCATCCCCTTGAACCTCTAGTACTACGAACTAAAAAATTATTGTTTCTTCACAGTTTACCCAAAGAACTTCAGTACTTTGATCAGTAGCATAAAACTGGCCAAAAGAGATGAAGGCTCCCAAAACTGCTCATATAGTGTCACTACTGCCTATGCCACTGTCACTGCCTCCCCAATAAGTCAATCTTACCAAAAGATCCAACTGAGTACAAAGTCCCCAGAAATGGTCACCTCTGGGTGCACCATCATCTGTAGGTAAGAGCAGGGCACAGGAGGGAGTTGGAAGCTAGGGGTTGGGGACTTCCACCCAGTCTCATTGTGAAACAGACAGGTGGCCTTTCACCCTTAAAATACATCAGCCAGGGGAAAGAGAGGTGAACAAGTCCATTGAACCTCAAGCTACAGAATGTCAATGCAACTCTAGATAAGAGATAAGAAAAACGAGGGAAGTGTTAGATAAATAAAATCTACCTTTCTATTTCTCCATGTCATCTGCATTTGTGGGGCTATGATATATTTGAGAGATCCCAGAATTTGAATTAACTGAAGTTTTTCTGTTACCTTGCTGATATAGTAAATGTGATTCCATTGTTCCAATCATGTTCTTTAAACACATGGAGAAAGATTTAACACATTCTAAATTCAGTTAAGGTCTTTCAGATATCTCCAGTTTGTGTCAACTGCTCAGTGTTGTGGATGTGCATAAACAAAACGAGGAAATACTACTGAACTGTACTCACTAGTCAGTCTAGTTCATCAGCACAGTGATCTCTCCAGGTCCAATAACGGCTCAGAGTGGTGAGATTTAAACATTAAACACTCAATGAACATTTTACAAATTGTTCCTTCAGTGTAGGGAGGTGAAGGTGTATTTTGTGATTCTAGCTGGGATTAGAAAATTTAGCCATCATCTTTATAAAGGGATAACTGAGATTTTTAGGAGTTTGTATCTGAGGTAAGAATCTTATCTAGCATGGGACAGAGTTTGAAATCCATCTCTTTCTTTAGGAGTCTTTTCTGTGGAAACAGAAAAGCACAGACTATCAGGAAGGGTTCAAACTCTAGAGTGACATAAACGTGAATTTGACTCCTAATTATTGCACTTACCAGCTTATGGCCTTGGATGATTTGCTCAAAGTTTTTAATGCTTGGTTTTTCTGGTCTGTGTGACTTTCTGTTAAAGTAAATTATTTTAAGAAAGTTAAAAGTGATTTACATGTCAATCAGCTAGTACCAAAAATGCTTTTCAGTGTATCTGGAGGGAATTTCTATCTCTGCTTCTCTTTGCATAGGATTCGGAAATTTCTTTATCTAACAGAGGTTGCTGTTCATTGAGTATTACTCTGCCAGGTGCCAGGACATTTTATAACAACATCTCACGTAATAACGCACAGAGAGATCATGATAGAAAGTCACTTCTGTGTCTAAGTTGGTCAATGCAAACTTTTCATCTCACTGCCCCTTTTTCTTCATCTTTGGGATTTTTTCTGGGTTAATGCCATGCCCAATGGGACAGTAACAAAAGAAATTTTCAAGTCGGTCTTTTTCCGGAATTTAAACATAATTGATATTTACGAAATGTCAAGGTCGTGCTTTTTGCAGTGCAGACACGAAACACAAGAGTGAGCCAATATTTCCCCCAAGCCTTGCACTAAAGGAGGCCTCCAACCTCATAAGACCAACTGGAGAGAAACACTGCATGCAGAATGTTCAGGCAGCTATGGGGGGGACAAAGTACAAAAATCTGGGGACCCTTTTAGACACAATCTTTAATGATTCGCTTATAACACTTCATACTCTTCTTTAATTTGGTTGTTTTCCAAACAACAGAAACCCAGCTGGTGGGCACCAGAGTTGCACCATAGTTTCCAGAGTGCTACTGGCTTGACCTGCGAGGAGACCCTCATGGATATTCTGGGCGAAGCTGGGTCACAGCAGGAAACAGCAATCTTTCTGAGGGCCATTCTAATCCGTGCATGTATTCAGAACCTCTCCCACATGTCAGTTCCTGTGAGATGTAAGAAAGTGTAAGGGGTCAGAGAAGCTCTTGGAAACAGAATACCCGAGTTTGCAGCTCACTCTTATCACTTGTTAGTATACCCTTCAACAGGAACCGGAGGTAGGAGCTGATGCAGAGACCATGGAGAGGGGCTGCTTACTGGCTTGTTCCCCTGACTTACTCAGCCTCCTTTCTCATAGATCCCAGGACCACCAGTCCAGGGATGACACCACCCACCAACGGCTGGACCCTCCCCCAATCAACAACTAATTAAGAAAATGCTTTAGAGGCTTTCCTACAGCCCAGTTTTATGGAGTCATTTCCTAAATCGAGGTTCTCTCCCCTCAGATGACTGTAGCTTGTGAAAGCTGAGGTAAAACTATCCAGTGCACTGCCTTTTACAGGAGATGGAAACAAATGTAGAAACTCACACCTGGATAATGTGTAGTCCTGACACTCAGTCCTAAGTGGGATGTTTGCATGGAAGTCCTTCCCTCACAGCGCAGGAAGCTGTGTGGAAGAGGAGGCAGAAAAAGTGTAAGAGTCAGAAGGCATGAACGAGTCTCAGGCAGCAGTGTCTTCCAGGCACAACAGGACTGATGCGCATATGTACTGACAGAGACTGTGGCAGCATGGACAGGGCCTGCACAGGCCTGAGCCTGATGGGTCCCAGCACTGAGAGGGGAAGTGGACACAAGCCCCCATCCCTAACCTAAAGTTATCTCCCAAAGGAAAAGTTAGTTTTCTCTAATGGAGTCTCACTAGGTATACAAACCCTACGTAAGAGCAGGCCTCAAGCCCAGCAGAAGATGGCAACACAAAGTGAACTCAGCGGTAGTTTTGGAGGCTTTTTCTCATGTTTAGTCTGGGCATTTTTCCCTTTACAGGTCTTCTGCTTCTATATTATAGTTTCTGGGTTTGTTTTTTTATGGAGTTCCTAGGTGTGCAAATGTGTCTTTTCTACATCTGTATGTGCTTCTTGTGATTTTTCTTTTGACTCTTTTTGTGCATTTGTTTCCTATTTCGATTGGTTTGCTTTTATTACATCTAATTTCATTTCTTTTTTAGATACCTATTTGTTTCTTAATGAGAGAGAGCAAGAAGGGATGCGGATTTGGGTGGGTTGGAAGGTCAGGAAGATCTAGTAGGAGTTGAGGGGAGGAAAACCACAATCAGAATATATTACATGAAAAAAATCTATTTTTAATTTTTAAAAAAGAAGGGAATTTGGGATGCCAACAAATGTGGGAAGGAACATGGGAATGCCTGTGGCCTTCCGCAGCTTCTGAAAAGTTAGGGAAATGATGTTTCTGTACCCCAAACATCTTTCTGAAGACAGATAATATTTCTGTGCTTTATATAGGCTTGAGCATGCTCCCTGTGAAGCAGGCTTCCCCACTGATCTGTAAGCTCATAACTCTTTCCAGAGGAGTCGTGATGATAACAATGATCCTTGTCATGCAAACTGCTGGTTTTCTGCCTGTTCTTCCAGCATTAATCAGGGGAGGCAACGTGGCCAATGTCTCCCAATCACATTACAACTCCAAGCCTTTTCAGTCATTTTCATCTTTGTCTTAATTACATCCCAGTCTCACAGAGTCAGGAATTCTTGTTGAACCCAAAGATTATGAATACCTAATGCATAATTAGCTTTCCTCGGTCCAAATGGCAAGTTCTGTCACCATGTAACTGGACAAATGCAACAAGTTGCTTAAACTCACCCCTCAACTTCCTATCTATAAATCATATGCTGGTAAACATATGACTTAAAAATTTATAAGTAGATAAAAGGTGCTTGTTAGATTATTGTTCGTTACTTAGAATTATTGCTAGCTGAATGAGCTGGATAATACTTTTATCAGTCGGCATCCAATTAAAAGATGGAACTCATGTATTTTTAACAACAAGAATTTAACATGAGAGAATAGTGAGGTGACCCAAAACTGCCAGCTTACTAACTGAAAAGAAAAACAATTCTAATCCATCACAGAGACAACAACTTCAGGAAGGCAAAAGGGATAAGTGGAAATGATTAGAAGCTTGGAGGAATGGCCCACGGGCCTGGACGGCAGAGTTCTGAGACACGGGCCCCAGCTGACTCTACCGCTGCCTTTTTGGAGATGCAGTAGAGTTGGCTTTAAAACTGGCAAAACTGCAAACAGAACTGAGCTGCTTCTGGGATGAACTTTCTCTGCCAGAGGGAAGTAACGACATCAGTGGATGAAACAAGAAACCAAAGAGAAGGAAATGAAAATTCACGGGGACAAGCAAATCATTACTTTCTCAGCTAGCCCTGCAATCTCCCACCGAAGCCTTTGAGTAACAGCCTAACCGGCTGGGGTGTTTGTCGGTGGTAGAATGCTTGCTGAGCATGGGGAGAGCTCTGGAATCTACTGCGAGCATCACAAACAAAGCAGAGGCTGATAGGACGTGGGTGGAGAAAAAGTGGTTTCCCACCCCTGCACCACACAGCTAAGTACAGAGGCGACAGCAATGTACAGTACCCAATGATAGTACATCGTTTCTATTAATCACCAACATCACGACTACCGTTTTACAGATAGTTTGAATTCAGTGTAGTAAGAAATTTAAACAATTTATCAGACACACTGGAAACTCTCAGCCGCACCAGTGTCTAACGGGCTGGCCCTCCCCAGCCTGCAGGGCGTCTGCTGACTGACTGCATTATACCCTCAGATGCCATCTAGAAAAGGATAATTTGTATGCGCTGCGTGTGTGCCGTGTGAAAAACAAAGCAACTGATAATTTACTGCCAAGCTTGATGGCCGGCATTCATGGGGTCACTTCTACAAAAGGGCCCACTGCTGCTGCTTCAGTGGTCCAGGCTGCTGCTACCACACACACCCTGCACATCCCCCTTAAAGGTCTCTGCTGCCGAACCGCCTGTGGGAGAGCACTGCAAAGGAACTGTTGTCATCGCTCTATGCCGCCCCGGGGGCCGCAGCCACACAATGAGTCAGAACTAACTTTTCGGCCAGTGAGCTGCATACATGAGCAGCACTGGACCGAACATGGAGAGCAGACGAGAGCAGCAAAGCATGAAGGCGTCTAAAGGAGCCCTGGACTGCAAGTCAGACAGAATGACTGCTCTGCCCCTCCACTGCCAAGCTGAACTGTAATGGGGTGCTGGGCTGTGGACCCAGCACGGTGCTAGCTTATGATACTCAGGTGGGAGGGTCAGACACAACCTTTCAGAATACCAATTACAGAAAGCCCTGCCCATGGAAAGTTCTAATCCTGATTCATTAGGAACAACCATACCTCACTGGGGTGTGGCACTGGGCTACGGTACTGGCAAAAATGGCCTATGCTAACAGAAATGCTCATCTTAAAAGATACTCTGACTTCACTTGTCTGAAATACTGAGACTAGCAGTCCCCGGCCCCCAAGAACGTATGGAGACTGATACAAATGGCAGTCTTAGGGAAGAGAAAAAATCATTCCAAGGGGGAAAAACACACTAAGAGCATAATACGTGAAATTCATATTTCCACCTTCATAAATGTGTTTGACTTTTTATTGTTTTTCTAAATTCAATCTTTTATCTGTGCCCCATTTTTTTTATTGGATTATTTGGTAGTTTGGTGTCTGGTTTCTTGAGTTCTTTATGTATTTTGGAGCTCATTCCTCTGTCCAATGTAGGTAGGGTTGGTGAAAATCTTGTCCTATTCAATAGTCTGTTGTTTTGTCTTAATGACTGTGTCCTTTGCCTTATAGAAGCTTCTCAGTTTCAGGAGGTCCTATTTACTAACTGTTGCTCAGTGTCTGTTCTACTGGTATTATATTTACCATGTGGTCTCCTGTGCCCATGCATTCAAGGCTACTTCCCACTTTCTCTTCAATGAGGTTCAGTGTGGCTGGATTTATGTTGAGGTCTTTGATCCATTTGGACTTCAGTTTTGTACATGGGGATAAATATGAATCTATTTGCATTCTCTTACATGTTGACATCAAGTTATACCAGCACCATTTGTTGAAGATGCCTTCTTTTTTCCATTGTATAATTTTAGCTCATAGAACCTTTGACTGATGGAAGCAGATACAGAGATCTAAAGCATGGAGCTGAGCTACCTGAGACCAGCCCAAGAAAGGGAGGTGGGAGAATATGAGCAAAGGGGTCAACACCACGATGTTGATATTCACAGAAACAGCTGGCCTAAGCTAGTTAGAGCTCACTGACTCTGGACTGATAGCAGGCAAAACTGCATAGAACCAAATTAGGTCCACAGAATGGGCAGTCTATGGGCTGGCAGTGGGACCAGGATTTATCCCTAGTACTTGAACTGGCATCTAGGAGCACATTTTTTTTTTTTGGAGAGATACCTTTCTTAGCCTAGATATAGAGGGGAGGGCCATAGTCATACCTCAAAGTGAAGTGTCAGACTTTGTGGAATCCCTATGGGATGTCTTACCCTTTCTGAGGAGTGAATGGGGGAGGGGGTTAAGGGGAAAATAGGGGAAGCAGGAGGAGAGGGTGTGGGAATGGGGATAACTATGTGTAATGATAAAAGATCGTATTTTAAAATTCTTAATAAAAAAGAATAGAATTACCATGATGGCCAGCTAATGTACTTCTGTGCACATGCCCAGAGGACTCTACATCACACCACAAACATACTTGTACATCCATACTTAATGCTTCTCTACTGACAGTAGCTAAAATCCAGAATCTTCACCTCAATGTTCATCAATAGAGGACAGATTATGAGAATGTTGTACACATTGTTGACAGCTGGACTGATGGCCAAGATTTTCCCTGGGGTCCTGATGGAAAGATAAAGAACACAGGGATATACTTAGCAGAGTCTGTGATGCCTGGGGCCAGGCTGGCCTTGGGGCAGCTAATAGGTTCAGATCCTGAGAACATAACTCTTTTCTCCCTATGGGGCTGTGGTTATCAGTCCCAAGGCCATTGAGTGCTTGGTCTGAT
>NW_004949141.1:1194592-1206155 GCF_000317375.1 Microtus ochrogaster
GATCTCTGTGAGTTCGAGACCAGCCTGGTCTACAGAGCTAGTTCCAGGACAGGCTCCAAAAAGCCACAGAGAAACCCTGTCTCGAAAAAACCAAAAAAAAAAAAGAATCACCTGCTGATCCAGGTCATATACAAACAACAGATTTTTACTAAGCCATAAAGAAAACTGAAATTATGAAATTTCTAGAAAAAAAATGAATGCCTTTTGAAGTTATATTAAATAAGGTAACCCTGACTCAGAAAGACAGCTAGTATCCTATATGTACTATACTATATACTATATACTAGTATAGTATCCTATACTAGCTTCTAATGATTGTGTGCGTGCCATATGCATGTGTACACATGTGTATGTACGTATGTAGTTTGTAGTGTGGGTGTGTGCGTGTCTGTGGTACAGGTAGTGAAACTAGGATTGGCAGGGGGACGCTGGGATGGAGAAAGAGGTCCTGAGGAACGACAGACAGGAATCAAGCACATGACTGAAAACAGCAGAAACACTGCTAGAGTGGAGGAGCACAAGGCAGAGAGCATGGGAGTTGGGGAGAAGATGACAGCGCAACAAAGGCAAATTGTGTTTGAAATGACATGATGAAACCTAGTATTTTGTTCACAATTGTGATATTTAACCTTGTCAGCATGATGGGACTTGGACTCGCCAGGGAAACAAATCCCTGGCCATATTTGTAAAGGATTACCTGGATGAGGTCAATGGATGTGGGGAGATAAATCCTAAATATGCCAGAACAGTCCATGGCCTGGGTCACAGACTAAATCAGAAGAGAAAGCGAATTGAACACAAACATTGGTCTCACTTAAGACCAGCTGCCTCAGCCCCTCTGCCACCATGACTTCCCCACCATGGCAGACTGTGGATCTGTTAACTGTAAGGAAACATAAACCCTTGCTTCTCTAAAATGTTCAGGCCATGTGTTTTATCACATCTATGAGAAAAGTAACAAATACTCCAAGTTCTTCCAAGCAAAAGTATTAATTAAAAATACTAAAAATTTAGGAGACAAGGGTTTGCAGCGACTTCTATTGGATAGCTCAGAAAAAGAAAATCCAAGCTATCTGCCCATCTCATGCAGCTAGAAGTGTCAGAGCAGAAACTTGAACCGGGGCCAGATTCCCTATGCCTCAGACTTATTTTCTCACTTATCAAATAAAGGCAATCGCACCCAAGCCTCCTCCTGCAGAGCTGTTATGAAGACTTAATGAGTTAATGTCTATAAGCTGCTTACAAAGCAACCTGGCACACAGTAATGGCTCAGCAAATAGCCATTGTTAAGATACTAAAGCTGGAACTCGGGTATTGTACCAGGTATCCAACCATGTGTACTCAGTATAAAAACGTAACAGCGTTTGGCAAGTAAAGGTATAAAAGAAAGGCTAAGATTGGGGAAACTTCCTCAACTTTTAGCACAGACAGTCACCATTGAACCTTTGAGAAGACAGCTATCCACCTTTGGACTCAGTAAGTCTCAATACACTGTTGAGCATGAGCCACATGGTGGTGGCTAGAGATCGGCACTGACAGCCCCTCATCATGGATAGTCCTCTACATGAGGACATAGGTAGGTAGGGAATGACAATCCAGGTAAGTACTATGATGGGGACAGACCATGTACTTCAAGATGGGCCTAGACTTCAGGAAGCCAGAGAAAAGCCACAATGGAGGAAGACACGCAGGAGATGATAGGCAAAGATCCTAAACAACGGGGCCCACGTGAAAAACATTATAGAGCTGAGGAGGAACAAGGAATGTTCAAAGAACTGAGGGAAGCTTACAAAGCCATCATAGTTAGGGTGACGCTACCTAAGTTCATTCCTGGACATACAGGTGATCCCTGTACCCTGGCTAGTAGTTGGACAACAGTGGAGGACCAGTAGACTTGTGCCAGTCAGTCAGTGACAGTCAGATGTGAGCTTAAGATCAGCTCTGGGTGCCACATGGGGAATGGCTTGGAGTATGACAGGAGGTGAGAATACCTATTCTTCTTGCCAACCAGCAAATGAAAGATGATGGCAGTTCAAATCAAGGGGGTAGCCAAAGAGATTCAGAAATGGACTCAAGAAATGTTTAAAATGTAGAAACAGTAAGATTCAGCTGCAGGGATGAATATAGTAGACCTCATATAGAAATTAGGGTAAAGTGTCTAAGTGTCTCCCTTGAGCACCTGAACAGATGTTGATGTCCTTTACTGGGATGGGGACACAGGAAGGAGAGCATGTTTAAGGAGGGAAATGACAGTTAGGTTCAGTGTAAAGTATACAAGGTCATCCTGGGGAACACAAACGTTAACTGGAATCTCTTCCAGTCACCTACCATGCTGTGAATATCTCCAACAAAACCAACACTGAAATTTAATCCCCATAATGAAGATTAAGAAATGAAAGCAGGAACTGGAGAAACATCCCAGCAGTTATAAGCATTGAGTGCTCTTACGGAGGACCCAGGTTTCATTCCCACTACCAGCATGGCTGTTCACAACTGTCTGGAACTCCAGTCCTAGCGGAAATCTGACACCCTCTTCTGGCCCCCATAGGAACTGCACGCATGTGGTATACAAACAGGTGTAACACCTATTTATATTTAATCACTCAATCAATTAATGGGACCAGATAGGTAGGATCTCTGAAAAGTGCCCTCATGAGTGAATTGCCCCATTCTCAGATGAACTGGCTATGAAAGAACTATCTTTATCATCAATATAAAAATAAACTGTTTAACACACTTGGTGTGCTGGATAGTTTATGGCAACTTGAAACAAGCTTAACTTATCAGAGAGGAGGAAACCTCAGAGATTATGTTGTAGGCAAGTCTATAAGGCATTTTCCCAATTAGTGATCAATGAGGGAGGGCCACACCCATTGTGGGTAAGGACACCCCTGAGCTGGTGGTCCTGGGTTCCAAAAGAAAGCAGGCTAAGCAAGTCAGAAGGAGCAAGCCAGTAAGCAACAGCCCTCCATGGCCTCTGCATCAGCTCCTGACTCCAGGTTCCTGCCTTGCTTGAGTTCCTGTCCTGACTTCCTTTGATGATGAACAGTGCTGTGAAAGTGTAAACCTTTCCTCCCTAACTTGCTTTGGTCATGGTGTCCCATTACAGCAATAGTAATCCTAACTAAGATACTTGTGTCCTGTTTCAGCATGTGATGTTCTGTACTACCTTATAGAATTCTTGTAAGAAAGGAGGCCCTTACCACATATGACCCCTTATTATTAAATTCTTAAACCCCAGGAACTATGATAAACACCTTTTTTGTTTTGCAGCGGGAAGTTGGTTTTGTTGTTCACTTGTTTGGTTGGTTGGTTGGTTGGTTGGTTTAGTTTTGTTTTTATTTTGTTTTGTTTTTTTGGTGGTGTGGAAAGGATTTCTTTGTGTAGTCCTGGCTATCCTGGAACTCACTCTGCAGATCAGGCTGGCCTTGAACTCAAAGATCCGCTTGCCTCTGCCTCCTGAGGGTTGGGATTAAAGGCATGTGCCACCACTGCCTGGGTACATTTCTTTAAAATTTCTGTACTGTAAGATATTCCATTGTTATAACTCAAAGCACAGTAAGATAACATTACAAGTATTGCTTTCCAACTTCAACTTATGACTACATCCCTACCTCTCCAAGTTTCTCAGCTATCAACTAGCAAATGCTTTGAATATCACCTTCCGTCTAGACTATTCTTAGCCTCATGTTTTATTGACTGATAAATTTAAATTTGCTCTCCTGCAAAATTTATCCTAAGTGAGAACAGGCTGTGGATTACCAACATATATGTACTCTCAACTCTGTCTAAAACAAGCCATTGGTGCTCAACTGATACTCGATTAGTATTCAATTTGAACTGGATTTTTGTTTTGTTTTATTTTGTTCTGGTTTTTATTTATTTTTATGTATATGGGTGTTTTATTTTCATATGTATCTGTATACCATGTGTGTGCCTGGTGCCCTATACAGTCAGAGAGGACATTGACTCCCATGGAACTACAGTTACAGGCAGTTATCAGCTGCCACATGGAGCTGAGAATTGAACCTGGATCCTCTGAAAGATCAGCCAGTTCTCTTAACCACTGATCCATCTCTCCAGCCCCATTTTCGTTCTTTATAAAGCTCCCACTAGCCAAGACAGAGGTCCCTAGTTTTTTTCAAGGTCCTTCTGTCTTTTGCTTCACACAAAACTGAGCAGTAACAAACAAAAAAATAATAATTTGAATTTTTATCCTTTAAAGCAAAATCTCAGTTCTACAAATCAATTTTCTTAATCAGAGTTTGGGGATATAACTCAGTGAAAGAATCCTCGCCTGGATTTCCTAATCTGAGAGTGTTAGCTGGGCCATCTTAATATGTGGTTATTTTTAATTTGGCTATCTCCATGCAGAAAGATAAAAGTACACTATATCTATGAGGCACATGATAGGCACGGGGCTCTTTGGGATGAAGTAGGCCTGATTGGGGAGGCAGGGATGTCAGTGAGGTACCATTTCCTTCTTCACTGAGTCAAACAGCAGGGGAAAGAAGTGGTAGACACTTAAGGTGGATGCTTTCCCTGGGCAAGAAATGTGAACAGGGCAGAAGGGTCACTATTGAGATCCAAATATCCACTTTCCCCGGAACCTTGCTTTCCTCGCCACATTCAGGCTGGGTTGAATTTGCCTCCGATTAGCACCCCCTTAAAACTCTGAGCTTCTCTGTCGAACATTCGACTCTATCGGAAATACCTGTTCAGGTGACCATCCACCTGCTACACCTATGTGTAATGTGAGGGCAAGAACTGTGTCTTGATATCTGGGGGCCCTGGTATCAGACACCGTGCTTGACATATATGTCAATATATAAAATAGTAAATGTCTTAGACCCATGTTTCTCTGGCCCCCAAATGTTAATGAAGGCACTTTGAAACTTATATGCATGGAAACACTCAATTTTACAAAGTCTTGATTTTTAGCTCCACTCCAACACAAGACCAGGTCCTGAAAAGTCCTGGTAAAGTTTTTTTTTATATGTGTTAAAAATAAAAGTGACTTTATCTCTGTTTGGCCATGTTGATTGCTTTCTCTTTTCTTGTCTAGGTCCATGGGACCCCATTCATGTGTATTTCAACTCCAAAACTGCATTTTTGCACTCATACTTCTGGAAAGTACTGGCTAAAGGTGGGTTACACAGCATTGACTAGAATAGACTCAGGCCTAGGTCCCCTGGGATCTTAAATTCTAAATGTCTACCGATACTATCTGTCCTTCAAAACCCCAGATACTATGAAGCTACCTCATGGACATAGGATATTTTGATAGGATACATACTAGGGCTGAAGAGATAGCTCTTAGGTTAAGAGCACTGGCTGATCTTCCAGAGGTCCTGAGTTGAATTCCCAGCAGCCACATGATGGCTCACAACTATCTAAAATGAGATCTGGTGCCCTCTTCTGGCCTGCAGGCAGAACACTGTATGCATAATAAATAAAATCTTTTTACAGGGGGCTGGAGAGATGGCTCAGTGGTTAAGAGCACTGACTGCTCTTCCAGAGGTCCTGAGTTCAATTCCAGCAACCACGTGATGGCTCACAACCATCTGTAATGAGATCTGGTGCCCTTTTCTGGTGTGTGGGTATACATGGAAGCAGAATGTTGTATACATAATAAATAAATAAATCTTTAAAAAAAATCTTTTTACAAAATTAAAATTGTAATATATTGATAAAGCAAGCCCATGCCAATTTAGAAACATCAGGAAGGTTTTAGAAGTTCAAATTTAAATAACACCTACTAAAGGGTTTCAGTTTGCCTAGGGCCACTGAGAATTGGTCATTTCCAAGGGATCTATAGCAGACACATTCAACTTTTGCCAGGCCTTCTGTTTCCATATCCACATAAAGCAGTGGTTTTCAACCTGTGGGTTATGACGCCTTCCAGGGTCAAGTGATCTTTTCATGGGGTCACATATCAGATATCCTGCATATCAGATGCTTACATTACAGTTCGTAACAGTAGTAAAATCATAGTTATAAACTAGAAACGAACTGGTTTTATGGTTGAAGGTCATCTCAACCTGAGGAACTGTATTACAGAGTCACAGCATTCATTAGGAAGGATGTGAACCACTGCATTAGAGCGTTCTACCCTCACTACCATTCTATGATAGCTAGTGAAGGACAATATACCCTGCCCTCATGTGACATCTCTTACTGAGGTCTTGCCAGATTACATGCCACCTTGTGTAAATTTAGGAGAAGCAAAGTTGGCCAGTAGTGGCGCATGTCCTTAATAACAACACTCAGGAGGCAGAGGCAGGCGGATCTCTGTGAGTTCGAGACCAGCCTGGTCTACAGAGTGAGCGCTAGGACAGCCAAAGCTATCCCTATCTTAAAAGATCAAAACACTAAAACAATTTTAGGAGCAGTGCAACACAAAAAGGCAACTTCCCCAGCAGAAAGTCACACTCAGAGCTGCGCACCACAGGCAGGATTTCAGTCCTAAAAAATTTGTGACCTTTCCAGCATTGCCCCATGCTGAGGCCCAGATACAATTCCGTGGGTCACATATTAGGTGCACAAACACATTGCCTCATTTACGTTTCAGCTGTTTTAAATTAACACTTCTGAATAAGCAAAACCGTTTTCCATGGAAATTACTAAACTAAATGGAAACCATTTCCCAAAGCACTAATAGCAGCCCCAGGATCATACAGCATGCCCCAAATTCCTCAAATGTCTTCTGAGACTGCAACTTACTTCCTATGAATTATCTCTGAAGCTTTTCAAAACCTATGACTTCACCGAACTCTCAGCAAAGTCCCTCCTGCACAGTCTAAAGTGAAGGCCCCACCCCTCCCTGGGCGGGTATCAAAGGCAGAACTCCCACAGTTTGCCAAAGTAAGATCACTAAAGAAATGCAGGCCAGTGGCTTACACAGCTCACAGAGCTAAAGTTCCCGGTCTGTCATTTTTCTCAAGAATTAGGTTTACAAATCTCAGCCTAGCCTCTCATTGTATTAAAATAAGCCCCTCTTTACACTCTTTACCATCAATTTCTTCTTTTAGAAGTCTTAGCTTTATGTGTCATATGTGTAGGAGTGTTTAGCCTGCTTGTATGGATGGCATCACCATGTATCCGGCAGGTGCCTGTGGAGGTCAAAAGATGCTTGGATTCACCTGGAACTGTAGTTACCTATGTGTTAGGAATTTTCCTAAGTTGAGCTCTCTACCATAATGCGAGCTCTCTGACAACGCAAAAATCCCAATCAAGCCAAATCACAACAAGTCAAATTAAAAAATATCCAGGTTTAATGGGATTTGCAACCGGGGTGGGGTGGGGGCACAAGAGGTAACTTTCGGTGGAAGCAGTTTAAATAGACTGGGGGAGTGGTCAAGATTTTGGAGGGCTGTCTTGACCCTCCTCCTTGGAGGAGGGTCAAGGCTTTGGCAGGCACAGGGTCCAGGCCTCCATCTTTGGAGACCAGAGTCTGGGACTTACACTATGGTTTTATCTACTATATGGGTGCTGGGAGTTTAACCCAGATCCACTGGAAGAGTAGCCAGTGCTCTTAACCACTGATCCATCTAACTACTTCTTAATGCCTGTATAGGGTAAAAGAACATAGACATAATACTTACAGATATTTTCTCCACTATATCATTCAATAAGGATGAATTGTGTCTCCACAGCCAACTAGGGCAGCCCTAGTCCTTAAGCAGATTTGACGGGTGCCTATTTCAAGTCTGTGTCCTATGAAAAGTCCCAGGCTCTCCCTGAGTTTCTGCAAATGAGATAGAGTAGGAAGGACTGGGCTCACACTCCTTCAGGCTCAAAGTAAGCCCCCTGGGGAAGCTGCTTTTTGTTGATCCTGATATGGTGCGCGTGGCACAGATCCTGGCACCGGTGACCCTGCTTTCCTGCAACCGTACAGATACTCAGTATAGAATCAATGTAGACTACCTGCTCTCCAAGTACCTTTGACACCGTTACGGGATGACACCATTCCTAGGGAGAGGAGAACAAACATCTGCTGAGCCCAGATAGGGAACCGATGACTGACCAAGGTAAAGCTCTATCAAAGTCCCACTTGATGAAGTGACTTACAGGAATGTGGGTAAAGGGTCACTTACCGGAGCAGACATGATTCAGCTGTATCACCCAAGCCCCACCCCAGCATGAGTTCACAACAGCTGAAAACCTGGAGCACACTGCACAACTTGCAGGCAGCCAGGATGCTCAGTTGTCCGGAGCCTCTTCTGGATCACCTGACAGGTCTTAGCTTCCTCCTGGTGGCTCAATTAATGCCCCTTTTAAATGGCTCAGCTTGTCTGAGAGTGGCCCTCAGGGCTCTTTACTGCTTACACACTCTTGGGGGACAGAAGGACCTAGGGAATCTGGTCAGTTTCGCGGACTTCTTGAAGCTATTTTGAGTTGTTTACTTCCTGTCTTGATGAGCTTCCCTGCAGGGTGTAAAGTCTCACCTTTGCTTAGAACATCTAGTTTTTGACTTCCTGATGAGCATCCTGCCTCCTGTCCTAGAATATCTTATTGTTTCTCCCCTCTTTTCAACGGCCTGTGTCTTAAAAAAACCTTTCCCTAAAAGAATGGGGGTTTGAATATCAGAAGAAACTGCTACATAACAGACACCCAGGGAACAGCAGGTCTCACTATCCACACCAAGCACAACACACCGACCTTGCCGCCGTCCTCTCTCCCACCTTCCCAGTCATCACCAACCTCCCGGCCCAAATTTCCCTCAAGATTTTAGATAAGTCAATTAATTTCTCCTCTCCAAGTCACCCAGGTCCAACTTCAGGCCAATTTTTTTCAGGTTCTTTACTGAACAAATGGGTCTTTTGTTCCTTCAACAAAGGCCTTGACGTCAGAGTTGGCTTCCTTTAACAGCACTTACCCTCCTTGCAGATAGACGCTGTTTCACGGGCCATTTCTTCTTTGCTTTTCTGATAAATGTACAGTGGCAATCAGGCACAAGAACCCTTTCCTTCAGCTTCACTAAACAGAAAACACTGTCTTCTTATTGCATGTACTGACAATAGAGCACTCAGCTTCTTAAGCTTACAAAGTCCAGTTATCAACTATCGGCTGGTGTGGACTTCATAGTTTACAGAGTTAAGAGCTTAGGCTTAAAAGCAGAAAGATTTCCGTTTAAAATACTGATCAGGCTGCAGCAGGAGTTCTGATGGGACTCCTTTCTGCATTGGACAGCCTGTCTCAGGAACATTGCATTGTAGAAGACCATGCCAACCTCTCCATGCCCCCCCCCCACATACATATCAGAAGAAGCCGAAATGGAGAAAACTCTTTTTCAACAATTATTGACCCTTTATGTATTTATTATTCATACGCATGCATGCATGTGCCAATGCAGACATATACACATGTATATGTGTCCACACCTTTTCATAGACTCCTAGAGCTCTGTACAATACTATTCAACCTTGGCGGTCTATTAAGATCATCTAAAGACCTTTCTTAATGGAGATGGGTTAAATTAAGATGTAAGTGTTAGCCAATAAGAAGCTAGAGCTAATGGGCCCAGCAGTGATTTAAATAATATGGTTTCTGTGTGATTATTTTTGGTCTGAGCAGCCAGGAACCAACAAGCAGCTTCTCACTACAGATCTATATCCAGCAAACCTCCTCCCCACAAGTCAGTTGGGTCCTCCTCTCCAAGGTAGGGTCTGAGTTCTGTATTTCATAGTGAGTACATTGTAAAGTGCCAATGCAGTTCTGATGTGTACATGTTTAAAACTCTTTGGAAATACTCAAAGCCTTTGCCACTCAAATATGAGCAAGAACAATGGCATTGTGGAGGAGGAGATCTCCATACCTACTGCACCAGAGTCTGCTTCTTCCCGAGTTCCCAGGTGAATGAAGTGCATGCTACAAGTGGGAGGAGTCTCTCTCTCTGAGTTCACGGATGAGGCCAGGAGAGGCCAAGTGACTTCAGAGGTGAGAACTCAAATGAGCAAGACCCCAGGTCCCTTTACTGACAGGCCCCTTATTTCCAATCATTATTTTTATCTAGCAAATGATTAGTTATTCCTAAAAATTGCAACATGTTTGCCACAGTTCTCTATGACTTGCTTCTGTTTAGAAACATCAAATTTCAAAAACAGGCAAGACATTTGGGGGCTCATTTTCTTCTCATCAAGAAGACAATGATCAGATATAGTAACAAGAATAACAACAAAAACTGATGTCCTTGTAGGGCAGAGACTTGGAGACATGGAGAAAATATGGAAAGCATTCAACAAAACAACTGCCATTTCCCTTGTGAATCGCAAACAATAGGAACTGTGATTAACGTTGATAGAGGGGACAGAGGCTGACTCGTGGCACTAATCCGAATTCAGCATAGATCACACAATCAGTCTGCAGGGAGGTTGTTCATAGGCTTCATAACCCCCTTGGTATAGTCACATGAGGACAGTTTGACTTCATTACTATAGGCAATGGGAATGAAAAATAAATTCCACAGATCCATATCCCAGGCTGTGTCAGTGTATGGATTATCCAGTGATTCCGTAGCCCTAAATCCTTGAGAGAATCTCCACCAGGTTCTAGGTTCAGCCCTCCACCCAGCTACTTTTAGCCTTTACATCCACCTTAGATCCACAAGCCCCACAGGGCGGGAAGCTTTCTCAGGAACTGGATGTCCACAGCCTAGTTTGAGCTGGTTTCTTGGCCAGCTTCCTACACTTTCTTCCATTCTGCTTAACACTTCTGATTTCGGGGAGACTTTATTTCTTTGTCTTGGCCACATTGCTACTTCAATCAAACATCCTTCTCTAGCTGACCTGACTATGATCCTCCTGCCCTGGCTCCCTCTACTCAGTAGAACTATCTCTAATTCTGAGAATGTCATCTGACCACCAGAAATCTAAAATCCTGCTGCTAAGAGCACACACTCTCCCTGGATCTTTTGTTCCACCCCCTCTTAAAACTGCAGAGACGCCCTCAGCATTGCTGTAGACCCCAGGCTTCTGACAGAGCTCCCAGGAAATAGGCCTCAGTCTGGATCCCAAGCACGGAGTCCAGAGCTTGTTTACCAGTCCCCTCTGCCTCTCTGCCTCTCTGTGGCACTTCCCTGGCAGCTGTTTAGCCTCCTGATAACGTCACGCCTACGGCTCTCCTGAGAGCCAGAATGGATGGTGTTCTCGGTTCCCTGTCCGATGAAAATAATCTCCATCCAAGCATGCATTCCTCACGTGAGATGTTCCTCCCCTCCAGTCATCTCTAGTTACAGTGAACTCAAGTAGAGAAGGCAAAAACACATTCTGCTACCAGCAAGGATTTCAGAGGCTAAGCAGCTGGAGAAAATGCCCCTCCTTAGTGACCTGCAGAAACTCTCTTGCAGGCCTTCGACTGCTCGACCCATGAAGTCAGCTGGAAGCCAGCCCCAGGCTGGGTTTGCACCAGGAAAAGAGGCAGCAGCTGTTACAGGGTAAAGTCAGGCAAAGCTCAGAGGGGCCAACAGACTGCTAGGAGTCAATCCGGGTCAAAGAGGACACAGAACAGCTCAGGTTTAAAGCAACTGTACTAGTCAGGGCTTTCTAAAGGAACATAACTGAGA
>NW_004949141.1:1206255-1212872 GCF_000317375.1 Microtus ochrogaster
TGTGTCTGTGTGTGTCTGTGTGTGTGTCTGTGTGTGTGTCTGTGTGTGTCTGTGTGTGTGTCTGTGTGTGTCTGTGTGTGTCTGTGTGTGTGTCTGTGTGTGTGTCTGTGTATGTCTGTGTGTGTGTCTGTGTGTGTGTCTGTGTGTGTGTGGTGTGGTGTGTGATTTATTACAGTGGCTCACTGGATAGTTCAACAATGGCTGTCTCCTGACGAAAAGGCCAAGAATCCCTGAGTTGTTCAGTCCAGGAAACTGGATGTCTCAACAGTCCCAGTGTGGTGCAGGAGTCCCAGAAAATTCCTTGAGAGCTGCTGGTCTGCAGTCAACCTTGGAATCCTGAAGAAATAGGTTCTGTCACCAAGGAAGAATGCCTCAGCAACAGGACAGGTGAACTTGCCAGTGAGAGTGAGAGCATGCAGGCAAAACCAAAATGCTGTTTTCTTTAATGTTCTTTTATGTAGATTGCCACCAGAAGGTGTGGCCCAGATTTAGGATGGGTGGTCCCCTTAATGACCAAATCAAGAAAGTCCCTCCTAAGTGTCCCCTGCCACTTGAGTTTTAGTTGACAGTCAAGTTGACAAGACTAGCCATCACAAGTCCACCCTTTGTCAACTTGACATATAACCATATCGCTTTACAGCATGTTTAATTTTCAAATGAAAAAAAAAATAACCAGGTCATCTGCCTAATATAGCTATTAACACATACAACTACAAGTGTATCATAAGGAGGTGGCAATGTCCTTTGTGCATAGGCTTTTAGTGTCTCAGCTTAAATACAATAGTAGCCACTGACATTATCTCACTACTTATTACATGATAAACAAATAAGGAAAGGACACACAAATATGCATTTAAGATATGTATAAATGCACAAATATCTTCTTAATAAACAAGGACAGGACCACTCACGTCCTTTGCAGTTCTTACTTTTGCAGCTAGCCACAGGGCTTTAGCTAGCTCTTACAACTAGCTTCCTCTATATTCTGTATGTCCTCCACTCTCAACAACGCTCCAGCAGCTCTTGGTTCTTTCCTGAAGGAGTGACCCATACCCTCATTCCTCAAGGGTCTGTGCCCTTTGTCATCCTGCCCAGACTGGGTTGCTGCACTTTCCCTCCAATTGACTTTAACCACATGGGCATAATATCAAAGAGATGCCCTAAAGACATAACACTCCTTACATCCCTCGTAGAGAAGCAATCCAATTTCCCCTTGGTAATCTGGATCAATCACCACTCCAAACACTGTTATTCCTTTCTTAGACTGTTGGTTTAAGGACATCAGAAGCTCAAAGTGGCCAGGGGGAAATCTGAGCTTCCAGTTCAATCAAATGTTTGCTGTGTCTCCCAACAGAAGTGCTCCACAATCCGGAGCCAAAATTTTTAGGCCAACAGGACTTAAAGTCACAGGAACAAGAAGGTGGAGGGAACCTTCCCATTTCTACCCCTTGATTCCTGGACCCATGGATCCTGACTATGGAAGGAATTATGCCACATATTGGACACTGTTTCAAAGCACATACCACTTTCTAGAGAACCCAGTCCTTCAGGGTGCAACCACCTAATAGGTGCTGTAACTGTGTCTTCAAAAGGCAAATCCCATTGCTCTCTTGGGTCAGTTGCTTCAGGATGTGGAGAACATGGTAAGACCAGTGGATTCCATGAGTGTGGGCCCATCTGGAAACATGAGTTAATCGGCCTGAAGCAATGCTGTGTGTAATATGACAGTGGATACAGCATCCTGTCAGCCCATGGATGGTAGTTTTGGCCAAAGCATTATGTGGAATAAAGGCAAATTCCTAATCATAATAAATATCTTCTCTAGTAAGGACAAAGTATCGCCCTTTCTACAAAGAAAATATCAAATATAGTCAGCCTGCCACCAAGTCACTGGATGGTTACCCTGGGGAAAGGTGCCATCCATATCTGGGGCTCAGAATTAGATCTGCTGCTGGCAGATCTGTCACTCGTCAGCAATGGTGGCCAGGTCAGCCTTCATAAGTGAAAGTCCGTGTTGTCAAGCCCCCATCTCTGTCACCATGGTACTTTGTTCATGACCCATTGGGCAGTGACAGGGATGGCTGGGAAAGAGGCTGACTCTTCAACGAGCAGGTTATCTTATCTACTTGGTTTTTGACTCCACTGAAGTCACTTTTTGATGAGCATTTACATGGGAAACAAGTATCTCCACATGGTTCACCCATTTGGAGAGATCTATCCACATACTTCTTCCCCAGGTGTCTTTCTCACTAGCTTTCCTATTATACTCTTTCTAATACCCTGACCATCCAGCCAACTCATTGGTTATAGTCCAGGAATCAGTGAACAATCATATATCTGATCATTTCTCCTTCCAAACAAAATGTGTGACCAAGCGTATTGCCCAAAGTTCTGCCCACAATAAAGATTTCCCTTTGTCGGGGTCTTTCAGGGTTGTTCCAGAAAGGGGGAAGTGATGCAACTGTCCAATTCTAGGTGGTGCCAGAGCTTCCTTCCAAATAATGGGGCTCTGTCAACATGAAAGAGCAGCTCTCATCTCGAAGGGGATAAGAAAGTTTGTTCTAAAACCAGTTGTTAGTGGTCATGATCTGAGCACACAGGTTACCCCAAATTGGAAGCAGCTTCAAGATGTTTTTAATAGAACAAAACAAATAAAGTCATAAATCAAAGCACTTTCAGAAACACTAGTGGAAACATTAGGCATGTGACTCCAGGAAAGCTGCCAACCATGAGCTATGGGCTTCTATACCCGTGACAGTTGGCTGCCAACCATCAGCTATGGGCTTCTATACCCGTGACAGTTGGCTGCCAACCATCAGCTATGGGCTTCTATACCCGTGACAGTTGGCCTGCTGGCCAATGATTTTTATCTGTTAGTCAGGGAATAATAGGTCCAACACAGAAGTGAGTGTCTTAGTTAGGGATTCTATTGCTGTGAAGAGTCACCATGACCACAACAACTCTCATAAAGGAAAAACATTTAATGGGGGCTGACTTACAGTTTCAGAGATTTAGTCCATTATCATAATGATGAGAAGCATGGCAGCAGACAGGCAGAGCTGGTGTTGGAGATGTAGTTGATATGTAGGCAACAGGAAGTGAATTCTGTGTCACACTGGGTATAGCATGAGCATGGAAGACCTTAAAGCCTACCCCCAGTGACACACTTCCTCCAACAAGGCCATACCTAATAATATCACTCCCTATTGGGGCCATTTTCTTTCAAACCACCACAGTGGACAAGGAATGGCTATTTAGGAGGTGATAGTTATTAGTTCAGGATAAATTGTTAAGACTCTGGACTTGCAGCATTCCAAACTCTCCACAGTCGTGGGTGTTTTAATCACTCAGCATGTGTGCACACAATTTCTTCCCAGAAATTCTGCATCAGAACCTTAAGAGTCATTGTGTGTTCTTAGAGAAAAGATAAAAATACCTATTCCTCAAGCGTTAGGCTCCCCTTATGCTGGTCCATCCTCTCGTGGAAAGGAGCTAAAATACATTCAGAAACAGAGTCATCAGAGTTCAGAAGCAAAAACGTCAGGGACTGGGTCAGCGGCTTGGGTAAATATGGCTGATCCCCTGGGGCATTCAATCTGGTTGTGCCAATCACTTCCTTCCTAACTCAGAGCCACAGCTCTGGACAGAAGACTGAGAGATCACGGCAGGGACACACGCCCTCGTTCCCACTGATCTCTCCCATTTTTGCTTTGTTTTACGGAATGGATTAGAGATATTTGGGGTATAAGCAAAACTATCAGAGACCAGAGCTACAGTCCATGGATAAGCATTGACTACTCCCTCCCTAACCCCAAGTCCCAGAGGGTAAGATCACATCAGGCCATGCTGAGGTATCCTTTCTAATAGGCCTGAAATTCGCTTTCAGACACCAGACTAAGAATGAGGAGGGGGAAGGGGCACTCCTGATTGAATCCTCCCACTTGCTTTTACAGACAGAAAGCATTTCAAGATGTCCCTGATTCCTTGCTAGCCTTCCTCTTGTAAAACAGGAAAAAAAATTATCTTCAGGGCCTCAAGTGAAGGACTCTGTTCTTTTTCTATTTTTTTTTCTTTTAAGAGAGAAGGTACTTAAATTTTTCAAAAAGTTGTCGGCCTCCATTCACAAGACATATAAACTGACTGTGGGTACACCACAAATCTCATCACCCCAAGTCTAGCCCAGGAGGATCTCATGTTATATACTGGTAAAGGCGTATATTTCTTTTGGCTTGATTATATGGGCTGGCCACTCACACATATAATGTTTAGAGATATCAGAGAGTGGCCCTTCAAAATCAAACGTTGTATGTCAGAATGTCAGATGACATTGCTTTTTTAAAAAGCGTTTTCTGCCTCTTGTCAACCCCGATTCCCAGTGGGTGCTCCAGCAGATAATAAGACTCATTTGGACACATCAATACAGAGTATTAGGAGGCCAGTTAGGTCTAGTTGTTACCACTGGACTCCACCACACTTCTACACCAAGTCCCTGGAATACACTAGAGGAAGAAAACTGCCTTTCGTGTGTACATTCTATTGGCAAATTTCCCTGCACTGTCTAAGCTCACTGACTAAAAGTCTCTCAATCAGTAACTTTATAGAATAGTTTTCTCAAAGGTTACTTAGTTTATTTCTGGACCATGTTGTAAACAAAGATATAAGCAAAGTTTTTATGTGTCTCCAATTATAGCTGCTATTCGCACTCATTCAAAATCAGTGATGTTAGATCACTCTCCAGACTGGATAATATTAAAAAAAAAATAGTTATTTGTGTTTCCTAGAGGACTTTTCTGGAAACTATACACAACCTCATTTTACAGTATGCACACAGGCAACATTAATGGACTGCACTGTGGTATGTATGTGGTTTGGTATAAAATGATAAAATCTTAAGCCAGATGCACATCTCAGCAAAGCTTGGTGGATATCTGTAAGTCTGAGGCCAGCCTAATCTACATCTGTCTACCAACAGACTATCCAAAGAATTCAGTAGTTGTTCAGCCCAAAAACTGGATGTTTCAGCTGGCCTTCAGCATACACCAGAATCCCGAAGCCAGAGCCTGCAATGCCAGTGAAGGAATGGATTTCTCAGAGAGGATGAGAACAAGCAGGCAAAGAGCCAATGTTCCCTTCTTCCATGTCCTTTAAATAGGCTGCCAGCAGAAGCTGTGCCCCAGATTAAAGGTGGATCTTCCCACCTCAAAAGATCCAGATTAAAGGTGAGTCTTCCTACTTCAAATGATTCAGTTAAGAAAACAATCCCTCACAGATGCAGCCAGCTGCTTGGGTTTTAGTTCATCCCAGGTGTAGTCAAGCTGACAGCACAACCAAGAATAGCCATCACACCACCCAAGGTCAACTAGGGTCCAGTGAACAGTGAGACATCTTTCAAAATAGCCTGTAGTGCTGGTGAGTCATCTTTCATCTTGTTCAAGGAGCCCTTTGCGACCCCACCGGGTAAACTCTAACAGATTCTAACCAGTGTCCGTTCTAGGAATAGGAGGGTCAACAGAGAGGAGAATTTTCCTCGGTATTTCAAAGTGAAGTCACAGTCAAGCAAGGTCTTTGACGTATCCTCACATAGATGAAGCCACTGGTAAAAATAAGGCCAGAGAAGCCTCTGGCTCCTCTCAATGCCTGAAGACCAGATCTTTGAGTGGCCTTAACAATAAAAACGAAAATCTTCAATTATGGCTACCTTAATGTTCTTAAACACCCAACAAAAATGTATAACCCAAAATTTAAATGATTGTCATGTTTAACAGTTTAAGAGCTCCCACTCCCCAGTCATTAGACTTAAATCCATATGAGATGTTATTTACACGGCTATTTCTCACTAATAATTTTCTTCACCGTAAGGAAATGTTGTCCATGTATAGGATATTATGATGTCTCAGATCAACATTGGAGCACCTACCTGCAGCTGAGGAAAACAGGTACACCCACTTTAATGCTGAGGCCAAATCTAAATGCATTTATCAGCTGTGAAATGCCCTCTCCCTGGAAGACTGATTCTCACAGCTGGATCATGTCCTCCTGCAATCCATGTTCCCTGATTAAATGAGGTTATGAAATACCGCACTGTCAAACTCACAGGACTGGGAGAAATTATTCAAGATACCCAAATGGTGCAGCCCTGGGAAAACCTTACAAAATAAGACCAATGGGATCTGGTCCATTTGCCGGGACACCTATTGCAGGGAGGACACTGCCAATGAAATTTGTTTTATTTTACTTTTCTTGTACTTTTCAGGCATTTGCTTTCACATGTACGAGTCTGATGTAATGAACAGCTGATTACGTGTAGATTGCACAGTTACACTTTGACCTGTCAAACAAAACTTATGTCAGTCTGGATGTAGAAGAGACCAATTCTCTGACCTTGTCCCTGAATATTCCACCTCAGGTTAAGATTACTGAGACCCAGTGGTCAGTCTCTTAATTCAAGATAACAGATAAAAAAGAACTCTGGAAACTCCTGAAGCAGACATTACCTTAAAAATACACATCCCTATGCCGGGCGGTGGTGGCGCACGCCTTTAATCCCAGCACTCGGGAGGCAGAAGCAGGTGGATCTCTGTGAGTTTGAGACCAGCCTGGTCTACAAGGGCTAGTTC
>NW_004949141.1:1212972-1219596 GCF_000317375.1 Microtus ochrogaster
AAAAAAAAAAAAAAAAAAAATACACATCCCTATCTATTTCACTTTGGGTTATGCCCCCCCCCCTCCGATTTTCCCCGTACTTTATCCCTCTTCCTGTTTTAGTCTTTCTGCTCCCAGGATTCCACCTTTATACTTTCGTTTTTTCTGTAATGCTAACCTACCATCATAGGCCCCTTTCTTTTTTCCGGCCTTTTCTGGATTCTACTTGTGTTTAAGCTAAATGCACAAAACAAAATGTTTGCAATTAGAACCACATAGGAGGGAAAACGTGCACCATTTGTCCTTCTGTACCTGAATTATCTCACTCAGAGTAATTTTTTCCAGTTCCATCCTGTGGATTTAAAGATTCTGTAGCCCAGAGGCTGTGCCCCTCTCCATTCCCTCGCCTTCTCTTTCCAGTATAAACCGTCCACCTTGGCCACACACTTTCTTGGTCTCTTGGTCCTCTGTTCTTGGCTTCTTGGTCACTCATGGCCTCTTGGTCCTCAGTTCATTTCTTGATCCACTTACTCTCACTCCTCTTTTCTCTCTCTTGTCTTCCTCGTTCACTCTCACTCTCTCCTCTCATGGCTCGGTTCAGTCTGTTGGTCGTGTTTAGTTTGCTACTTTCCCCAATCTGGACCCATCCAGATGCCTCTGGCTGTACTCTCCCTCGTATCTACAATAAAACCCTTCACCTCAACCATACCTAGGAGCGGTCATGTCCTCAACTTCATTCAGTGTTGTCAACTTGACATGCGGCCACATGTCTTTGTCTGCCTAATGTAACTATCTCGTGTATAACTGAAATCACTATTATCCCAGAACAATGGCAAAGTCCCTTGGGGACTTCTAAGTCTTGAAATATCACATGACTTAAAATAAAACAGTTTGAAAAACACTTCCTTCTTTTATAATCTTGTTCAATGCTACAGACTAGAAATAAAACACAAATATCTGCTTAATATATGAACAAAAATATTCTTTATATACGGTTTTTATTTTTTAGCTAACATAATTATTTATTGATTCTTTGAGAATTTCTCATCTTTTACCCAAATTCCGCTCATCTCCCAGTCCCTCCACATCCTCCCCTCACCCCTGTAGCACCCCCAAAAGAAAATTTAAAAAAATAAAACCGAAACAAAACAAAGCAAACAAACAAACAAGAACAAAACAAACCCCCCAAAAACCTCTTTGCTCTTCCATCTTTCCTGCCTTTCCAGCATCTCTTCATTCCTCCTGGTGGCACTGGGAACCGTAGTGTGTCACACAGTACACACTTTCATCCAATCAGCTTTACTAGCAAATGTTCGTTGCAACAAATCACTGGTCCAGTTCCAGGCCGCTGGTTTCTGGTGCTCATCAACACTGGATCTTCACTGAAACTCCTCTCAAGATATCCAGGGGCCATCCCAAGTATTGGAGATCCTCCGGGTATTGTTCCACCAGACCAGTCCCTTCAGGAGCCCCAGCAGGTTCTAGATGGGGGATATTAGGGTGGGCCAACTCAAGGCCTAGCTGTGGGGCTGAGCGGTAGCTGAGCTGGTCAGTCTGGGCCACTGGGGCTGCCCCCTCAAGGCAAGTGGTGGAGACAGCTCCCCTATGCCTATACCTTCAGGGTCATTTCTCCCTCATCTGTGGTGAGGGGTGGGGGTATCTCTCCTGAGTGCAGGGGTCAGCTTTCTTAGGGCCAGTGAAGGGCAGGGCCACTTAGCATGGCTCTCTGATTTCATCACGAATGGTGTCTAAGACCCTCTGAAATAACACAGGCCACAGACATCAACACAGACCCCAGCTGCAGCTGGACCACGGACCCAGACATGGTCCTCAGCAGCAGCAGGGTCTGGATGTCACCATTGCTCCAGGTGGTAGGAGAGGCCACTTAGATTGGTATGGCTCCAGTCACAGCGTGGCCCTCAGACACCAAAATGACCCCAGACCACAGGCGTCTGCATGGCCTTTGATGATAACAGATGTCTTGGACATCAACAAAGACCCTGGTCCTAGGTAGCAACCCAGTACCAAATGATACCATGGCCCCAGGTAGCTTTACAGGCCACCCAGATCTGTATGGCTGAAGCATGGCCTTCAGACTTCAACAAGGCCACAGGCTGTGGTCTAGACCCCAGGCCTCCACGTGGACCCTAGAGGCCGCTTGGACCATGGATGTCAACACAGACCCTGGCTACAGTAGGACCACATGATCCACATAGAACCATCACATGATCCTCGGCAGCAGCTCGGGTCTGGATGTCATCATGACCCCAGGTGGCAGTGAAGACCACCCAGGTTGGCATGGCCCTAGAGGCAGAGCAGCCCTCAGATACCAACATGTCCCCAAGTGGTGGCCCAGACTCCTGGAATCAGCGTGGTCCTCAATGGCAACAGTAGCCATGAACATCAGCACAGACCCTAGCTGAAGTAGGGCCACAACCCAGCTAGAGTCTGTCAATCATGGACAGCCAAGGCAGCGAGACAGAAGCCACCACCAGCAGGAAGAGAAGACAGGCAAGCATCTCTGTTTCCTTCTTCTGTCTCTTCAATCTGGGCTGCCCCTGGAATGCGTCACCCTCTGTGGAAAGCCTTTCACCCTCAGACAACCCTTCCTGGAGACATGCAGTCACAGACTCTCACGGAGGCGTGCCTTTTAGTTGATGCTTCTCCACAGTTAACAATCAGGAGTAAGCATCGAATGTGTCATTTTGTTGTTGACTAAAACAGGATGTGGCAAAACTCAAGCTGCCCCTAGAATTTCTAAGAATAACTAACAAATAACAAAATATGTGGCCACTTCTTTTTTATATTTTAACCTGCTGTCTGATAAAATTACTTTTCTTGGCATATTTAATTTAAAATGTCTGAGTGAATATAAGCATAATTAAGATAAATGTTGAACTTGTAATTATGGCATCCACACTGTAGGAGATATTGGCCTGTCTGCCTGTGTTCTCTCTCCATATTACTGCTGCTATTGCCTCCATTGAAAAATAAGTTCTTCAGGGTCTTTATCTAGGCCAAACCTAAAAAGATACAGATATTTAAAAGACTTAATTTTTAAAAAGTGACTGAAGGGGAGGGAAGCCATCTTAAAACCAAGCAATTGTTGCATGCTTAGTATGAGACGCTAGTACTGTAATAATGAACTCAAGAGACTTCAGGAATCCATGAACATGAATTCCTGGAAAGAAGCTGTGTCTCCAAACCTGACAGGTTACAAGTTCAGTGATGTGGAGGGATTAGGCTGCTGCAGGTCCAAAGCCCATGACTCTTGATCCTAGTGACTTTGAGGCCCCTAGGGACTTTCTGATGCTTCCACTGATTAATGTTAAAATGCCTTGATTTATGACTTTGTCGCCATAGAAACTTCATGGAACTGCTTCTACGTTAGAAATAAAATATGGGATAACTGAAATCTGTGTTCCCAGGACATTGTCACTCATTCTTGGCTCCAGAATAAATGATCTCTTATGACTTTTGAGGCAAGAACTATGCTTCTTATGTACACCCAGTGAAAGGAAGGCAACTTTGTTATCATTTCTGCAAAGCTGGGTGTCAGCCCAAACACAGGCAAAAATGGCTGGCCCACCAACTTGGCGCAAAAGTGATTGCTATTGCCCTACTTGAAGATCTCTGCCCTGTCTCTTTCCATTGGGCTAGATACTACTGTGAAGTAGACGCTTCCTGGCATCTGGCCTAACACCCACCTCATGTCACACAGCTTGTTTGTTTATTTTATGCTCTGTTTCAGTTTCAATTTGCCTTATCTAATGTATATCCTGGGCCTTAACATGCCTTCCACTTCCCTGATATATGAACACAGTCACTAACAAATTGTTTGCAACTTTTCAACCCTAAAATAAACTAAAAGACCTAGGCAGGCAGGCACCAACCAGCAGCAAGGGAAGACAAGAGCCCAGTGCTTCCTGCTTCTTTGTGATCTGGTAGACTCAAGTCTATGTAAAGGCGCCTCTGGTATTGGAAATAGATCAATTATATTGCTTCTTACACTTGGGGGCATACAAGAGGAACCCTAAAGTCATAGAGATATGAGATGATTCTCATTTATTTCTAACGTGAGTATAATATAAATTCAACCCCTTTACTTAGGGCAATAACTTACCTAAGTACTTTCAGCCTTGAAGAAAGATAAAATAATTTGAGTAGACGTAGTGAGGAGGCAAGCAGGCCTGCTTTTCGTCCCGCCCGGCTCCCGCATGGCTAGCTTAACACCTGAAACCACCTACATCAAGTAGACATGCACTATAAGAAAAATGAGAGAGGCAGAGGCAGGTGGATCTCTGTGAGTTCAAGGCCAGCCTGTTTTACGAGAGCTAGTTCCAGGATAGGCTCCAAAGCACCAGAGAAACCCTATCTTGAAAAACCAAAATACATACATACATACATACATACATACATACATACATACATACATACAAAAGAAAAATGAGGTGGAGGAGCAGACAGACTCAATCTCAACAGGCTGAGATTGCTTTATCAGAACATGAAGGCATTCCAATGTTTTTGTAGGTTACAGGTTGAGCACATCTGGAGAGGCTGGAGGCATGCATGTATATGCACAAACACACATATACAGTCAGTTACCAGGAAGTCACAGCTGTTTTTTGTGGTTAGACTGGGAGCAGGGTAGGTTGTTTCCCATAGCTGAGTGTATTGTTTCTGCAGGTGAATGGTCAGGCAGCCTAAGCCATTCTTTATGGCTAGGGGTTATTGCCTGACTCAACTTCTCATGAACCGAAGCTATTTATCACCCATGACTCACTGAAAGGACTACCATGTCCACTACAAAGGTGAATGAACAGGTAACACAAAAGGAAAGAGTAGAGAGAAAGAGTGGAGACAGACATGTCACACTTTTCTCCCACTCCCAGTTGCCTTGTAGGCCCAAATGAGATCCTGTGTTTCCTGGGATCCATATACAGCTTTCTGAGTTCTCACTGGAGTATGCGGTAATTTTGTTAAGAAAGAAACGCTTTTGGGTGTGGTAGTACATGTCTTTCATGCCAGCCCTTTGGAGGCAAAGGCAGGCAGATCTCTGTGAATTAGAGACCAGCCTGGTCTACATAGCAAGTTCTGGGAAAGTCAAGGCTACATGGAAACACCATGTTTAAAAAGAGAGAGAAAGGAAAAGGAAAAAAAGAAAGAAAAGTTTTCTAAATTTTGTAAGGAAAAATAAAACAGAAACTATTACAGAAGAAAGTGATATAAAATTACAAAATATATTTTTGCTAAGGATTATTTTTAAATATGAAGAAAAAAAGGAGACCACCATTCCAACTGAAACGTCTGGACAAGGCAAACCTTCCTCTCGATCAAGAGGGTGTACTCAAAAAGAGCAAACACATACCAAGACAGGAAGCGAATTTGGTTTTGATTCTAATGCAGGTGGTCACACTGTCTTTTACCCCTTGGCCGGAGTCCAAACTCACAACCTTCTGCAGCTGGCTAGTCTAAAAGGAACTGGTGCATAGGAAAGAAGACAGGAAGAAGAAAGGAGTCACTGCCCCCCAACAAATTTCTAGACAGTGGGCCTTTGAGTAAACAAAGGTTTTCCTGGGTGGGGAAGATAAAAACTTTGCAAGTTTTACATGGTAAAGAAGACAAAAAGATCTTAATTCCTTATCCTTCAACGCAAGTTTTGTAGTATTTGATAGAAAAGACTCATGATTGATAATTCTTATATATGTCTGAGGGTCTTGCCTGCTTGTATGTCTGTGCACCATGAATGTGCCGGTTACCCACAGAGGCAGAAAATGACACCAGATCCCATGGAAGTGGAGTTACTGATAGTTGTGAGCCACCATGTGGGTGCTGGGTTCTCTGATAGAGCAGTCAGGGCTGAGCCAACTCCCCAGCCCCAAGATTTGTTTTAATACACTCTTGGATAAGAAAGGATTTTAGATTGAAAATTATTTTTGTGTTAAAGTGAAAGATTTTTCCAAAATGGAAAAGGAAAGATTAGGTACAGCTAGAAGTTAAGGTGCCTAGTAAGTAGGTTGTGAAAGCCACAAGTTAAGATTTACTTTAGTGGACAAATGTCTAGTTGCAAAATGTGAATACTGCACAAATTTGTAATTGAATCTACGACCTCAAGTTTTATAGATTGGTGGTTGAATAAACTTTAGATGACCCTAAGAAATTTCCAGAATTGACTAAAATTTTCTATTTCCTTAGCCAAAGCCATCCCTAAGGCCTCCTTCTTCTGGATACATTAATGGTCTCCTTATACAACTACTCCTGGGAATCCTATTTTTCAAACATGGACAAAGCTGTTTGTGGTGGCCCTTGCCTTTAACCACAGTACTTGAGAAGCAGAGGCAGGTGGATCTCTGTGACTTCAAGGGTAGCCTGGTCTACAGAGTGAGTTCCAGGACAACCAGAGCTACAAGACAGACCATCTCTCAAAAGAAAATAGAAAAAGAAAGAAAATGTAAAAATGGCAAAGGACTATATAGACCATTGTGGTTAAAGGGGAACATTTTTAAATTTTAATTTTAAACTGACTTTTAAAAACTGAGAACCTGCTCAGTGAGCTGTCAGGAGTTGCAACACCAGAGCAATGGTTCTCAGCATGTGGGTCGCAAACACTTTGGGGTCAAACGACTCTTTCCAAGGGGTTGCATA
>NW_004949141.1:1219861-1225165 GCF_000317375.1 Microtus ochrogaster
AAAGAACCTTGTACTGCAGAACAGATGCTATCGGGTACTTCCAAAGAACCTTGTACGGCAGAACAGATGCTATCGCATACTTCCAAAGAACCTTGTACGGCAGAACAGATGCTATCGCGTACTTCCAAAGAAGCTTGTACTGCAGAACAGATGCTATAGGATACTTCCAAAGAATCTTGTACTGCAGAACAGATGCTATAGGGTACTTCCAAAGAACCTTGTACTGCAGAACAGATGCTATCGGGTACTTCCAAAGAACCTTGTATGGCAGAACAGATGCTATCGGGTACTTCCAAAGAACCTTGTCCTGCAAAACTTCAGGAGATGAGCGCTTAGATGTATGCTTCTTACCTCACACTTGAGCTGTACACCTGTAAGAACATAATGTCAGAACCCTCTCACAGGCACCTTCCTGGGGCATTGTCACTGAGGCCCTAGCCAAAATATGGGATTTCTCACACACCAAACACATCTGCTCCTGCCTCCTGCCCAGCTGCGGGCTCTTGCTGTGAAACTCCTCCATCTTTAGAGGACCCTAACAAGAGACTTTCACTTCTGCCAAATGCTCTCTGATCGCCAGCTGTTTGTGACTGGGGCCTGAGCCTGAACTCTCCTCTGACCTTCTCCACTTCTGCCAACCCCCCCTCCATCTGTCTGTATATGGCACTAACAAGTAAGTCTTAAAATATGCCCCTTTACCTCAGTGATCCATCCCAGCATCTTCTTAAACCTCTCTGCTCCATCTGAAACCCAATACTCTCAAGGCTGTCAGAAAAGTGAAATGATTCTCAGTTTTAACTACATTAAGACCTGAGCAAAACTCAAAAGCTCTTTGGCATTTAGTAGGGAAGATTTACATTATGTCCTTTTCATTACTCATGTTTTCTTAAGACAGTTTATTTACCCAGGGTCCTGCCTTATTTCAACAGAGTGTTCTTATTTTAAAAGACTCAGTGTTTTTGATAGTTTCATTTAAAAAAAAAATCTTTCATTATTCAGTGTCATTTGGACTGTTTTCAATTCCAGGTTTTAAACTGGCAAAGACTTTCATTAACTCTTCCAAAAAAGAATTGATTTTGTGGTACATCTATTTTAGACCCAAACTCTAAGAGCTAAAGCCAAACTTCTTGCAGTAAGAAAGAGCGGCAACTATCAACTGAGTCCACCCAGTTGGGTTACTGTGTTACTGTTGATATTGAAAATAGTGTAGTCACTGGAGAAATGACTAAATGATTAAGAGAACTTGCTGCTTGTAGCACGGTCAATAAAAACCTAGAGACAGATATTAGGGTTCAATCTGAAGGTCAGAAAAAGCAAAACAGTCAGCCATTAGCTCTTACCTCTACCTCAGTCTGAAATGGCAATTGGCCTCCAGGAATCTCAGAATGTGTCTGAGAGCTGTCTCCTCCTATCTCCTATTCCTCTCTAGGGCTGGGATTAAAGGTGTGCACCACTACCACCGATTTCTATGGCAAACTAGTGTGGCTACTGGGATTAAAGGTTTGTATCACCACTGCCTGGTTGGTAATGCTGACCAGTGTGGCTGTTTACTTTCTGATATTCAGGCAAGCTTTATTTATTAAAATAAAAATGAGATATCACTACAGCTGCTCTTGCAGGGGACATCATTTCAGTTCTCAGTACCTACATGAAGTCTCACAAGTGTATGTAACTCCAACTCTAAGACATACAGTGCCCTCTTCTTGCTTACACACTGTTAGGGAGCTCCCACATCATAGACTGCTCCAAAGCAGCCCACACCACACTAACCCCAAGTGGTCCCCCAGAGCCTGGGCAGCAAGCAAAATAGATGTGTTCCCCCTATACACACACCGTCCAGTATACCCCCCTGCACTCCTCTCTCCCTTCCTGGCTTTGACCAGCATCCCAGCCTTCCTAGGTCTTGACATCAAAAATCCCAATTTCAGCAGGAAGTAGTTACAGAAGAGATTAAGTTGCCCATTATCATCAACAAAAAGGTGGGACTCTCAAAGAAACCTTGGACAAATGGCTAACTGAGGTGCCTATAAACATATCAAAGTGGATGCTGGCCCACGAAGCCCTCCCAACACCTCTCAGCATCTCTAGTACTTACAGAGTCATTCTGGCTGGCATACCCCATCCCCTATCCTAAATGTCTCTATCCCCTGAGCGTCATTACCCTTCCCCCCGCTTCTCTTCCCTAGAAAACCTAGCCATTCGGCTACATGTCCCTTTGGTATCTTCATCTCTTGACTCCTAGCTGGCTTCTCTCTTTGTCCACTTGCCCCCTCCTCTCCTCTTGCTCTCTCTTTATCTCCTTTCATTAATCAGTTTAGTTGCAGGCCATGTTCAGTCTGGATCTTTTCAGATACCTCCGGCTGTTCTCTCCTGTATCTACAATAAACCTTCTCCTCAAAACCATAGCTTAGAGCAGTCATGTTTCATGATTTTACTCATACACATGCAGGCAAACACCCATACACATAAAAAAAACTTTTTTTTCATTCTTTTTATTGATTCTTTGTGGATTTCACATCACGCATTCCTATCCCACTTATCTCCCTGTCCCTCGCAGCTGCCCTCTCCTCTTGCAAACTCCCCCATGAAACAAAACACAATATAAAAGAAACGCCAAAGACCAAATATAATGGGGGTGGGAGGGAGACAGAGAAATCTCACACTCAAGCTGTAGTGTGGCCCACTGAATCAACAGTTTACCTTTTAGTCCATTCGTCTTTACTTGCAAGTGATCATTACCATGAGTCATTGGACTCATATAAAAAACTTGTTTTTATTGTCAAGAAACAATAAATCAAAGGCTTTGGATCAAAGGCCTACTTGACTATCTCTGAGTAACTTTACCTCTATTGATTCTATCAGAGACACCAAAAGAGTTATTCTTAACTCCTTTTTTATCCAGATTATTCAAAAGACATCAATCTCTAATGACAATATTCATGGTGTTTTCTACCTTAAGAATCCATATTCCAGCAGGACTTGGTGGTGCATGCCTTTAATCCCAGCACTTGGGAGGCAGAGACAGATGAATCTCTGGGAGTTCAAATTCAGTCTGATCTACAAAGCAAGTTCTAGGCATCCAGGGTTGTTACACAGAGAAATCCAGTCTCGAAAACAAAAAATAAGAAAATAAAATGCTCCCCCCCAAAGAAAAGTCCATATTTCATGATTAAATATTAAGGTTTCTGATAAAATAGTTAGATAGGATTTTTAAAAATTAAATATTTTATTAATGAAAAGTAGCTGTACAATATTGGACTCTCATTTCCCTTTACAATTATAAAATAAGAGATAATTCTTGGCTATAGCTATCAAATTTACAAAACCCTTATATCTCATGACTGTTACTGAACTTGGTCATTAAAGCCAGTGCCTCAAGCCCTTTGGCAATCCCATTCTCAACAAACTAATTAAAATAGTCAAATTAATAGTGGAAGTTGAAAAGGGAGATTCATCCAGTGTGGTTCATTGGGAAGGGGGTCAAAGAGATCCAGGGACCTCCCTATACCCCAGAACTCTAACAACTTCCCCACTTGTTTCTGAAAAATATTCTCTACAGACATTGCTGACTAACCATCTGTGTTGTGTTTCCCATTGTCCCATGATGCCAGGGAAGAATTCATCCTGGTTGGTCTGATTTGATCCCACACTTGGGAACAAATGACAGATGTCAAGGAGTTAGTTAGTGCCAATAAACCCTCTAGGTGCAATTTAAGCAACTGAGATATAGAAATGGCTTTTAAATCAAACACATATTCTGCTTATCCTATGGGTAGGTTCTACATCTCAACATTGTTCAGGTTCCTTTGTCAGAAGCTGCATGTATGTAAACTGTTTAAAGTTCCATATTAAGGCTTTACAGAAACACAACTGTCAAGTAACAGACAGGCATTAACTATAATGCTTTACAAAACACAATTGACATAAATAAAACTTTTGAAAATTAAGAAATTGTGGACAATTTATAAATATCTAGTATCTACTAAATCTTCAGAATAGTTTAAGAGACATCTATGCATATAGGTGGCAAAAACTGGCATGATGACACAGAACCATACTGAAACTACATATAAAGCAAAACTTAGATAGAATCTTTGTTTTTGAAGCAATTCTAATTTAAGCCTGTTGCCACAAAAATCAAAATTTTTAACTCACAAATTTAGAGAACAGTTCTTGTTATTACAAATAGATTATGTATGAGAATTTCTCATATATACAAGAGTTGAAATGTTTATTTTGTCAAAATAAGCAGATTCATATTCAGGTTTTAATTAGCAAGATTTATCAGACATGATTTTCATGCCTTTTAAAGTCTATAAGGCACTAAGAGATCAGCATTATAACATATATGTAATAAAACTTTCTTTACAGAGCATCAGAGGATCTCTGAATGTAGCACGAATAATAAAAACCCCCAAGAGAGGTATTGGGGTTCAACCTGAAGATCAGAAAAGCAAAGCAACTAAGCCACTAGGGAGCTCTTACCTCTATGAAATCTTCAGACAGAAAAGAGAGTGAGTTCCTGCCTCATCCTGCCTTATATTTCACGCTAGTGCCATGTGATGAAAATCTTTTATAAATTGTTGCTATTGATATGTTTTTATAAAATTCTGAGGCCTTCAGTACATTTCCAATCAATAATAGATTGAGTTCTGCATTGCCTTGTGCTAGAGGACCCAGCAGACCTGTGTGGGATTGGATATGTGTTATGTATACAGGATGATTCCTATTTCGTATTGCATCTTATAAATGAATAAATAATAATGTTAATTCTGTATCACCTGGTATAAATTCAGTGGTTTCAACATGAAAGACAACTCTTTCTGCATATTGCAAAGCAGAGGTTCTGTAAAAATTTCTTAGTACCATGAAAATAGCATATAATTCTGACTTTTGTACATAATAAGGGCTTTGTTCCACTTTACTTAATTTTCTGATTTGTAACCTGCCGTTCCTGATTTATTTGCATCAGTATAGAATGTAGGGGCTACAGTTACTCGTATGTCCCATACAGTGTGAGGAAGGATCCAATAAGTTCTCTTTGTAAGTTGAATTCTCTCACTTTTGGGACAGTTGTTATTAATCTCTCCAAAAAAAATTACTACAAGCTATTTGCCAGCATTCACTTTCTTCCCATAATTTGTTGATTTCATCATTATTAAAAGGTACTATTATTTCTGCTAGGTCTATTCCTACTAATTAATGAAGTCTCAATTTTCCTTTTAGGGAATGGCACCACTTGACAGGGATTAGAAGGTAAGGCCATGTTGGAATAGGTATGGCCTTGTTGGAGGAAGTGTGTCA
>NW_004949141.1:1225265-1226519 GCF_000317375.1 Microtus ochrogaster
TTTCTCTCTGTTCACTGCTGATCCAGATGGAGAACTCTCAGCTACCTTTCCAACACCATGTCTGCCTGTGTGCTGGCCATGCTTCCTGCTATGATGGCAATAGACTAAACCTCTGATCCTGTAAGTAAGCCCCATTTAAATGTTTTGCTTTATAAGAGTTGCTCTGATCATGGTATCTCTTCCCATTGACTAAGAAAGAAGTTGATACCAGGAGTGGGGTATTGTTATGATAGGCCTCACCATGTTTCTTGGTGGAATATGGACTTTGGGATTTTGGATCAGGAAAGCAGTTAAATGCTTTAACTGAGATTTAATGGGCCATACTAATAGGAGCAGGAAAAAAAGTGCTGCTGAGAGCAATGTAGGTTATGATGGCCCTGGTTCAAGAGGTTTCAGAGGAGCAAAATATTAGAAGCAGCATAGAAATCATTCTTGCATTATTTTTTGGTGAAGAACATGGTTGTTTGCTGATCTTGTCCAAAAAAGTCTGCCTGAGGTTAAATCAAAGAGTTTTGGATTGATGGCATTGGCAGAGATTTTAAGATGGCCTAGTATTGACTGTTTTACGGTTGTTAGTGGTCACTCTCACACAGATCTATAATGAAAAAGAGTAAGCTGAGTAAGGAAAAATATGAAATTACTGTCTGAGGAGAAAGCAGTACCAGGAATTATAATGAAGCTAAATCCAGTGTTCAAAGGAGATAAAAAGTTTAAAGAAAAGCCTAATGCTAAATGGAATAAAGAAATGGGACCTCAGGGTAAGAGCTCACCCAGTTAAGCTTCCAACTTGTGAAAATGAGTTAAAGAGGAGTTTAGGGATAGGTGTGGAGGTACAAGACTTTAATCACAGCACTTGGTATACAGAGGAAAGCAGATCTCCGAGTTCAAGGCCAGCCTGGTTTACAGAGCAAGTTCCAGAACAGCCAGCCAAGCTAAGGCAGTGAAAGAAATCACTGGAAACAGAAATCTGATTGAATAATGGGGTCATGTTTCAGCCACAGCAAGCAGATAAACTTGGCAGCTTCAGCCACGTGGTTCTGACTTTAGAGTCAAGGATAAAAGAAATGGGTTATGCAAAGAAAAACATATAGGCATCCTCCTGAATATTAACCTTCATCAGGCGATGAAAGGAGACAGAGACAGAGACCCACATTGGAACACCGGACAGAAATCTCAAGGTCCAAATCAGGAGCAGAAGAAGAGAGAGCACAAGCAAGGAACTCAGGACCACGAGGGGTGCACCCACACACTGAG
>NW_004949141.1:1226941-1230418 GCF_000317375.1 Microtus ochrogaster
AAGAAATGGGTTATGGAATCTTCCTTCATAACTAAGGAAAGCTGCTAAAGCCCAGGTGGGTGTCCGAGATGTCCCTGCATGAATGCCTACAGAAGTTTTTGCATGAAACTATGAAGGTGAATCCTGGATTGCTTTGGAGATCCAAGATGTTAATGTTAGACATGCCAGAGCCATGGGATACCTGATGACGAAAGATGCTAACAGGGAGTAGAACCAGCCCAAGAGAAAGAAGTGGGTTGCAGTCAACAAAGACGAAAGGAGTTGGAGGAGATCTGAAGAGTGCTTTGACATCAGACACGGAGATGCAGAGTTTGGAATTTACCCTGCTGGTTTGGGGTATTGTTTCAGTCCAGGATTTCCTCACTTTGCTCTCTTTCCTCTCTTTCGGAATGGTAATGTATGTTCTGTGCCACTGATTGTTGGAAATCTGTGATCTTATTTTTTTCTTTTGATTTTTACGGGGGATTATGGTTAAGAGATTGCCATATGTCTCAGAAGAGACTTTGAACTTTTAAACACTGTTGAGGCTGTTATAGATAATGGGGACTTTTGAAGTACTGGATGCATTTTTGAATTATGATATTGCTACAAGCCTATGGAGTAGAATGTATGGTTTGAATAGGAATGGTCCCCATAGGCTCATATCTTTTGAGTGCTTGGTCACTGGGAAGTGGTGCCACTTGGCAGGGATTGGAAGGTATGACCTTGTTGGAGTGGGTATGGTCTTTTTGGAGGAAGTGTGTCACTAAGAGTGGACTTTGGGGTTTCAAATTCTCAAGCTAGACCTAGTGTCTTTCTCTTTCCTGCTTATGCCAATCTGGATATAGAACTCCTGGGTATCTTTAAAGCACCATACCTGCATGAGTGCTGCTATGCTTCCTGTCATGACAATGGACTAAATCTCTGAACCTGTAAGCAAACCCCAACTAAATACTTTCCTTTATATGAACTGCTGTAGTTATGATCTCTTCACAGTAACAAAAAATTGACTAAAACACTCTTAGAATAAGAAAGTATTTAGCATAGTTTTATTTTATAGATACTCATAGCTAAAAGGCTTTGGAGCTTTAAAAAGATCTTGGACTTTTAAGTGTCGAAATATTTAAAGACTATGGACTTTTAAAAGGTTGAGCTGTGTTTTATATTGTAATATTGTAATATTAACATGAGATTTTAGGGACAAACAAAAAAGGAAAAATTATGGTTCAGTTGTGATATATTTGCAATGTCAAGTTGACAAATAGTGCTGGTTAGTTTTTTTGTCAAGGTGGCACTTGCTGGAGTAATCTGGGAAGAAGGAATGCCATTTGAAGAGTTGCCTCCATCATGATCTGTAGGCATGTTTGTGGGGCATGTTCTTGATTAATGATTGATGTGGGGCAGATCACTGTGGGCAGTACCACCATTGGGAAGATGGTCTTAGGATGTATGATAAAAGCAAACTGAGCAAACCATGGAGGGCAAGTCAGCAGGCAGCATTCCTCCATGCTCTCTGATTCAGAAAAATACAACTTGTACTCTTTTCTTTTTTTTCCTCTTTTCTCAGTATGTTTTCCCTAACACTTTGAGGTTTCCCAACATTTTGTGCTTCCTTACTGTTGGAGGGAGAGAATCTTGTTAGTTCCTGGCCACTTAGCCCCAAAATAACCATACAGAAACTGTATTAATTAAATCACTGCTTGGTCCATTAGCTCTAACTTCTTATTGGCTAACTCTTAGATATTAATTTAACCCATTTCTATTAATCTGTGTATGGCCACATGGCTGTGGCTTACTGGCTAATGTTCCAGCATCCATCTCTGGCAGGGCTATATGGCATCTCTTTGACTTCACCCTTCTTTCTCCCAGCATTCAGTTCCATCTTCCCTGCCTACCTAAGTTCTGACCTATCAACAGGCCAAGGCAGTTTCTTTATTCGTCAACCAATAAAAGCAACACATAGACAGAAGGACCTCCCACATCACCTTACTCTTTCTCTAAAGTCTTCTCCCTGGCTTGTGGCTGTTGGTCTGCCATGTATCTGACCTTTATGTCAGTTAAATAGCATGGCTTTTCCTTCTTCCCTCTATCCTCCTCCACCAGGCACTTGCTGAGATTTACAGCTTTCCTACCCTGGACTTTTTTGCTTTCAAACTATAATAAAAGTATCTTTCAGTTTCCATTTGAGTCCATTCTTAAATTCCTTTATTAATGAGACTAAGAACCCCAAGAAGGGACCCTCACTTCCCCCGTTCCTACTTCAAAAGAAGACATCATCATGTCTGTCTGAAACCTGGCTACAGGAATAGCAGAATAGTGTTTTCATACCTCCTCAGTCCTGACTTTGAATTTGTCTGGATCCCAGTGCCTTCAAGAACTTTCTTTCTTCTGCACCACCATTGTCACCAGGTTTCTCTATTTAACAATAAAAGCACACTATTTTTCAACAGAACCCCAGAAGACAAATCCAGTCATAAAATGGCAGTCATTTCAAATGGTTCAAAAGAACCCCAAGCTCCCCAAAAGAGTCTACAACAAACAGAAAAGCAAAACCTGAAGTGTACCTATCAAAGAGAGACTTCCCAAAGGTCAGGTTTTCTGGAGAATCTAAAGTCCAAATTTGCTTTTCTGCTTCACCAAACAGAGGTAAAAAGTAGCAGATGCTGAAGTAAAAAGCTAGAAAAATGACCCAGAGCAAATGACTCCAGCAACTGCTGGAAATACCCATCTTTCCTCTTCATTCCGGGGTCAGCTCACTGAGATTAGCAGACACTCCGAAATGTGTCTTTGTTCCTTCCTGGTGGCCATCTTGTTCCTGAACTTTATAATATCTTCATTTCTGCCATGTCTGTTACATGTTTATGTTTCTCTCCTTAATAAGATTTGTTACATGCAGAATGATTTTGTTTAAAAGGAATTCAAAATAATATTATATTGTTATCTCATTTCTTCTGTAACATGACTTTCCAAGTGGAATCTGGCATAATACCATAAAATAATAATACAAATAAAATTATTAGTCACTGTGACTGCTAATCTTGGTTATCAACTTGACTACATCTAGAATTAACTAAAACCAAAACAGTTGAGTACACCCGTGAGGGATTTTTCTTGACTGAATAATTTGAAGCAAGAAGACCCACCCTAAATCCATATCTTTTGAGGAGGGAAGATCCACCTTAAATCTCAGCCACTCCTCCTGGTGGCAGCCTATATAAAGGACTTGGAAGAAGTAAGGGCTTGCTGTCTATCTGCTTGCGCTCACTCTCACTGACAAATTAACTCCTTCACTGGTATTAGAGCCTACTTCTTCTGGATTCCACCATATACTGAAGCCCATCCAGCCTCCTGGACCAAACAACTATTTGATTCTTGTACTTTCTCTTGGGAGACAGTCATTGTTGAAATAGTTGGACTATATCCTGTAAGGCACAATAATAAACCCCATTTTCTCTCTCTCTCTCTCTCTCTCTCTCTCTCTCTCTCTCTCTCTCTCTC
>NW_004949141.1:1230518-1247953 GCF_000317375.1 Microtus ochrogaster
ACACACACACAACTATTCATTCTATCATTTCCATTTCTCTAGAGAACCCAAACTAATACAGCAATGATTAGAGATTGGAGATCAGTGTTTCCTAGAAGCAACTACTCCCTATGAAGTAATAATTACAGAATTGAGCTGACTAGAAAAAAAATTAAAATGAGAAGATAATAAATTTTTTCAAATATCCCAAATACCAAAAAATTCATAAGATACAAATAACTGTATGCATAGGAAAAGCATATAGTCAGTCTGGTTAAACAATATCGTGTATGGTTGTTTAAAATGCCAGTTTCCTTTATCCACTGCCTTTACCTCTTTAGCCATGCTGTGCTCCTGATTATTTTAGTTCAGATTTAATACTCCCATCACATGTCAATGTTATGTCAGATACAGAAGGTACAAAAAATTAAAAATCATACTTAGATCATGATGGTTGATACATTTAATATCATCAAGAAGTTTTTCCTTAATGTTCTCCTTCCCTACATACTCAGCATCAACTCTACAGATCCTAAGAACCTAATCCTTTCTAAAACCTTGGAACATAAAGCTTGACCTCCATATGCACAAAAGGTGAAGCTGGCAAAGCAAAGGAATCCATAAACTGAGTTTCCCTCCTCCAAAGTCCATACCTGTTAAAGATCCTACAATCCAATTAACTGATTAGAACTACCAAGATGAACCTTTAATCTTAGCACTCAGGAGGCAGAGGCAGGCAGATCTCTGTAAATTCGAGACCAGCCTGATCTACATTGTGAGTCCCAGGATAACCAGAGCTGCATAATAAAGAAGTCTTGTCTCAAAAAGACAAGAATAAAAAGAAGGGCTAGAAGGAGAATCGGCACCACCACCACCACCACCGCCATCACCACAATCGTGGAGAGTGGAATGTTGTATATATGGACCCAAGTTATTTTTTAATAATTACTTAATTTCATTTTATGCATATGAGTGCTTTGCTGGAATATATGTATATGTACCCCAAAAGCCCAGTGGAGACCAGAGAAAATGTTGGGTCCCCTGGAGCTGGAGCTACATATGACTGTGAACCATCATGTTGGTTCGGGGAACCAAATCTAGGTCCTTTGTACTCTTAACCTCTGAGTCAGTTCTCCAGCTCCTGAACCCAAATTGTCTTAATTAGCCCCTTTAATAACCATTCATTTCTGACCTCTGTAGAGGGCATGAAATCCTTCCCCATAGATAAGCACTAAGTAAACTAGTAATGTTGAACACACAGAACATGCTGGATTATCTCTTCAAAAAAAGGAATTGTATAACCTTTTTTCCACCCAGAAGGCTAGGAGTGGGGTGTGGCTAATAATCTGGTGATATCTGTGCTATCGGTATGGGCATGATACACCTAGCTCTCTCAAACCTTTCTGTTTATATCAGTTATCTTAGTGAACTATGACCATGACAACTCTTATAAAGGGAAAGATTTAACTGAGGAGCTGGATTACAGTTGAGGGGTTTAGTCAGTCCACTGTCATCATGACAGGAAGCATGGTGGCATGTAGGAAGACATGGTGCTGGAGAAGTGGCTGAGAGTGCTACATCTGGATCTGAAGGCAGCAGGAAGAAAGTGTGACATTGGGCCTGGCTTGAGCATCTGCAACCTCAAAGCCCACATCCTCAAAGCCCACCCCCAGTGACATAGCTACTCCAACAAGGACATACCACCAAATAGTGCCACTCCCTATGAGCCTATTGGGGGTCATTTTCATTCAAACTACCAGTCATCCTCCCTAGACCCTTATCTCAAGCATTGTTTCTCAGTCAATATATAGAAATCAGTTTTATAGATGTTACATGTACTTTACAAAGAGTTTCAATGTAATCATTGAAACTTAAGACGCTTTGCTATACACACAGGATTTAAGTTAATTATCACCAGGAAAGTTTTTTCCAAATTTTGTTGTGCTTACTTTTGCCTAAAATAAATTGCTTAGTGTCAGACTTTTGATGTTTGAACCAACACCAGCTACTGAGTCATGTTGAACCAGACTCCCTTCTTACGGTACATGGACCAACACTTTACTGGCCATGGTGTTTGCAGAGATCTCCACAGACCTCTGCATCTCACCTTATATCCTTATCAAAATCAATATTTAGCAATAGTGGGACAATCAAAATACGTTGAGCCATATTAAGTTAATAGACCACTATCTTCCATCAGTCCCCAAATAAAAATATCACCAGATAAGAGACTTACCCACTTTGCTGCATCTCACTGTCTTAACCTGTGTTCTATTGCTGTCAAGAGACACCATGACCCAGGCAAATCTTAGAAAAGACGGTGTTTAATTGGGCACTTGCTTACAGTTAGTCAGTTATCATCATGGTAGGAAGCAGACAAACACAGCCCTGGTGCAATAGCTGAGAGCTTTTCATTTTGATCCACAGGCAGCCAGAGAGAGTATGTGGGCCTAGTGTGGACATTTGAAACCTCAAAGCCCACCCCTCATGACACACTTCCTCCAACAAGGCCACACTTACTCCAAAAAGGCCATACCTCTTATTCTTTCTAATCCTTCTCAAGCTCTTCCCAAACTGTGGACTAAGCATTCAAATACACAAGTCTATGGCAGCCATTCTCTTTCAACCACCACATTCATTTACACACTTGGTGTTCTTACTTACATATTTGAAAAGTGCCTTGATTTATTACTTTCTTTTCTGCTGCAATTGTAAACACTTCATGTACTGGTTACCATGTTAGAGCATGGTGTTTGGAGTAACCTAATCCATGTCCCAGACTAGCTCCAGAGTAAACTGTTTCTTACTCCTCTGAGGTGAGAGCTCTGTTTTTGCATTGACATAATACGCCTATGTGACATGTGTTTCTAATTTCCTTAATTTTATAGTTGGGACACTGGTAGGAAAAATCATTGAGCCAACTGCTGCTTTGGTAGACACCCCAGGACAAGGCACAGCCTAAAAGCCACTGTCCCACACAAGTCAGAGCCGAGCAGTAGCGTAGCCCAGGGTACAGCCTCATCCCCACAATACCCAGGAACCCATTTTTGCAATCAATTACTGGCTTGTCCTCCAAGTTGTGTCTCTATCTACACCCCATTTCACCCAGAGCTACATAGTTGCTAAAACTCAGGAAGTTTGCTGTTACTTAACCCTCCTTCAACATTCTACCTCACAATTACACAATTACAGTCGCAAAACAGCCACTCTCAAAGACAGAAGCCTGGCCCCGAGCAATAGCCCTCTCACTTTCTTATTTGCAAACTCACTTAAACTGCAGGATCTTTCCACACTGGGGCAGAAATACATGGTCCTCCCTGGGACCCAAGATGTGTCAGCAATGATTCGCTGAATAACTAAGCGGTGGTTCAAAGGGCATTGCCCTAAAGCATATATAGTGTGTATTATAAAAATATAATAATAATGCAAAGGACCAAGTCGAGAACAATGTTGATTTGCCTTTTGATTGCTTCCTGCCCATGGTAATCATCTGTTCCGCATTTTACTTCCCCATTCATTTGCCAGTAACACAAGAATACATTTAACTAAAATGTTGACCAGCCTTGCCAGACAGTATAATCATACATGGCCACATATAAACACCTGGTAAAAGCCAGACTACCAAGTTTCATTTCCTTATGAAATTTCAACAACTCATTAATCAAAACGTTATGTGGCCCAAAACAACCTTAATGCCCCAAAGCAGCTCTCTCTATTGTTAAAAATCAAACTGATGTACTAATTTTTATCTTACAACATGTTCTTACTAATATAGATTTGGCTGAAATAGAGACTGAAAATAAAGAAACAAGCCAAGCTGTCACTTTTTAAAAGATAAGAAGATGGGAGTGGTGACAGATGCCAATAATCCCAGCACTTGGGACACAGAGGAACTCATTGAGCTCCTGGCCAGTCAAGGATACATAAGTGAGGCCCTGTCTCAAAAAATATATATTTCATATTTTACACAATGGAATCTTGTTCAGTGCTATAGAAAACGAAATTCTGAAAATAGAAGAACTGGAAATTTTTACACTGAGAGAGGTAACCCAGGCCCAGAAAGACAAACACTGTGTGTTCTCTCATTTGGGCATCTTAGCTTCAAATCTCTTTGTGTTTTTAGATGAGAACACTTGTAAAAAAAAACCAGGAAACTAGAAAGAGGCTAAGGAGGGAATCAGATGCCCTAAGGGAGGACAGACAGTTGAACATGGTGATATAAGAGGGGACTTTGTATGAAAGAGTTTAAAAGGGATGAGTGTATGAGGTAAGAAGAGGAGATAAATTAACCAAAACAAAAGGTATATGAAAAAGCACCATAGAAACTTATGACTTTGTAAGCCAAGCCCATCAAGGGGACCCAAGCTCCATTCTCAACATGCATGTCAAGTAGCTCACAACTTCCTGTAACTCCAACTCCAAGAGATTCAATAACCTCTTCTGGCCTCTGTGGGTCCAAGCACATATATGACATACATTCACACAAACATGCACACATATACATAAGTAAAAAGAATATAATATATCTAACCGTTTAAGATGGGAGAGAGATAGCCTGCATGGGCTTAGAAGTCATGGGCTAATGAACAAAAAACCCCGTGCCAGATGTGAAATACCTCTTTTTGAGTTGTTGGCCATGGAAGCCCAGAAGCCACCAAGCAATATATGCACTTGCCATTCCTCTTGGTTACCCATCAGAATTTGATGTTAAGATGATATTGTTGAAGACACCACACAACTTGGATGTAAGGTATAGAGAAGTCAAGATGGAAGTGAACTAGCGGCCTCCTCCCTGCTGGCTAGATCATAAGGCTGGAATGTGCTGTATAGGCTGCTGGATAAATGACAACAATCTCCCCAGCTGTGAGTCCTCGGAGCACAGTACCAACCCACTTGGCAAGATATGCTCAATGTCGTGATAGTAGCACGACTATTATAGGAATAAGAATCCATCCTCTGCTTGCATTTGTGGCCTGCTCCACAGAAGGGAATACAGGCCTGGTACTGTAAACCCACTCAAAAACTCAATGCTGGGAATGTTATAAGAGGGGTAACTTACTACTTGCTGTTTAGCTAATCTCACATGGCACCAAACTGTCTTCTAAATGTTGATATATGTAGACAAATGCCACTCTGAGCCTTAGAGAAACTGCTCTGCAGTAAACAGTGCATTTAGTGAATGCAGACTCACCACTGATCAAGGCACTGAGCATAAGTGATGGTTGAGTGAGGTGGGATGTCCTTCTGTATATGTGTTGCTTTTATTGGTTAATGAATAAAGCTGCTTTTGGTCAATGGTTTAACAGAGTAAAGCCAGGCAGGAAATCCAAACAGAGATGTAGAGAGACAGTAGGCGGAGTCAGGAGACGCCATGTAGCTGCTGGAGGAGAAAGACACAAGCAGCCAGCCAGAACCTTGCCGGTAAACCATGAGCCTTGTGGTAAAATATAAAATAGTAGAAATGGGTTAATTTAAGATATAAGCTAGCTAAGAATATGCTGGAGTCATTGGCCAAGCAGTTTTGCAATTAATATAGTTTCCGTGTGATTATTTCCAGTCTGGGCAGGTGGGAAACAAATGAGCAGGCTCCACCAGCAGTTGAGTGCTCAGTCCTAAGCAGGACATTTAGGTTCCCCCTCTAAGGCTCAGGCAGCATCACAGAAGAAGAGGAGAGCCAACAGATGGGGAAGGGCTGTGAAATGCTGTTATCTAGGAATGACATAAATGCTGCCGTCATGACCCCACTGCAGTTGTGGCAACCTGCATTGGGCCTGCACAAGAGGGTGTGCCAAGAGTCAAACACGAATTGGGAAATAGTACATCAGGCCTTGCCCCTCCCTGATAAACCACTGACTACTAATACATTACAAGGGATGGGGTAGTCGTTGTATTCAGTTATGCAACCTCTGGTGAGCTCACTAGGCTCCAGAGGGTTGTCAGAAACCCGGGGTCATACAGCTGACCCTGGTTAAATACAGTGGGTCACAATACAAACATAAAGAGAGAGCGACGCCGCTGGGACTGGAAAGTAGGTGTGAAAGGGTGAGTGGTGACAACAGTCAGAATGTGTGCTATACAAGGGTGAAACTGTCGAGGAACAGAGTTAATTAACAATAAAAGAATTGGAAAGAGAAGACTGGGACATGTGACTGAGTTCCTACAGTGTAGGAAAGTCTGAGGGTGACATTAGTACCAACATGACATCCCCCTCTCCCCACCATACTGACTGCAAGTGCACAACCATTGCCAGGCTCCTCTGTAGAATCCAGGTGCTTCAGTAGGTTCCATGCATGTCCCAACCTTTGCCCCAGATTACTGTGGACCTGCAGGGCACAGAGGGGCCTCTCAGGTTTCACCATCACCGGAAATTTAGCTAATGCCCATACAGCAGGGACCCTTTGGGGGCACCGGATATGGGACACCATAAGCTGAGAAAAGGGAAAGAGACATCGAATATTGTTCGCCCTGATCTAGAATTAAACCTCTCATGGAAAGCAATCATTTCCAACTGCTACAGAAAGGAAGACTTCATGAGTGCTAGCAAGAGGCAAGATGGTCTGCATAAGCATATAGCCCTGGCAGCTGGCAGTCAATACGCACACTGTATTCTGCACCTAAGCTCAATGAACTGCCCAGGAAAGAGGAGAAAAAGTTCAGGCATACTGTGGGTCCCCAGTTTGAGACACCGTAAGCCAGAACTATAAGGAGACATGAAAGGGAGAGAAAGGGAGAAGTGTCCTCTACACTAATATAAAGTTCCTATGGGCTCTGAGAAAAGAAAAAGAGACACAAATTAGGAAGAGAGGGATAATAAAACACCTCCCATTGGACTGTCTGGGTGTTCCAAGTGGGATCTGAACTGGGAGAGAACCCGTGGGAGTGTCTCAGGGAGGTCTGCTGATGCATCCTGATACTTATATCTGGGTGCAATGAAGTGGACCAGGGACCAGAGACTGATGGTTCGAAATAGAAAGTGATGGATGCAGAGATGGCTCCATGGTTAGAGTTGCTGCTCGTTGACAACACCTGCATCAGGTAGCCCACGACCATTTGGAACTTCAGCTCCAAATGACTGAACACCTTCTCTGGCCTCTCTGGGCATGTACACTCACATGCACATACCCACACAAAACCACGTACACATATGTATAATTTAAAAACTAAAACAGACCTTAAAAAGGGAAAGAAAGTAGAGGGATGGAAAGACTTAAATAGAATTAGGGATGAGAAGGTTGGAAGGATAATTAACCAAAACAAGAATGTATGGATAAGAGCCATATGGACGTCTACTACTTGATAATCTAACTAAAATACATAATTTTCTTTAAAGAGTTTGAACAAGGGGCTAGAAAGATGTCTCAGCGGTTAAAAGCACTTAGTGCTCTTTTCGAGGACCCCAGGTCAGTTCCCGGCACCCACATGGCAGCTTACAACCATCTATAAGTATATTCCCAAGGGATCCAATGCCCTCTTTTGGTCTCTTTTGGGGCATTGTATGCACGTAGTATACAGACATACATGTAGGCAAAACATCCATGCACATAAAATAAAAATAAACCTTTTTAAAGATTTATTTCTTTATCATGGATATAACATCCGGCCTCCATGCCTGCATGCCAGAAGAGGGCGCCAGATCTCATTACAGATGGTTGTGAGCCACCATGTGGTTGCTGAGATTTGAACTCAGGACCTCTGGAAGAGCAGCCAATGCTCTTAACCACTGAGCCATCTCTCCAGCCCCTAAAAGTAAATTTTTAAAAGAGAGACAGAAAAGCATAGTGGAACCCACCTTTAATCCCACCACTCAAGAGGCAGAGGCAGACAAATCCCTGTGATTCTGAGACCAGCCTGGTCTAAATAGAGCATTCCATAACAGCCAGGCTACATAAAGAGACCTATGACAGACAGAGAGACAGATGAAAGACAGATAGACACACACACACACACACACACACACACACACACACACACACACAGAGATTGAACAGAGAAATTTTGAACACAGATTCCCAGGGCAGATAATTCTGCTCTCAGAAGCCACTGGGACATGTTCTATAACAAAGGCTGACCTTGAATTTGAGATCATCTTACCTCTGTTTCCCCAGCTCTACAAGCGTTGGTCATTTTTAACTGTGAAGTTGTCTTTTCTCTAATTAAAATGGAAAAAAACACATTATATTAGAACTATATTATGTTAATTTCACACAGCTCCATAACATTACTGGGGGAAAAAAAAAGGAAAGTTTACTCCAGGGTTTTATTTTATGAGTTAGATCCCAGGGCTGGAGAGCTGGGTCCATAAGTAAAGTCTTATGAACACAAATGTAGGCAGACTTTTCTGTCCCACCAGCCAGTTCCCAAATAACCACACAGAGACTTAATGTTAATTATAAATGCTCGGCCTATAGCTTAGGCTTGTCTTTATCTAGCTCTTTAAATAACTAAACCGATTTTTATTAATCTATGTGCCACCCCAAGGCTCATTTATGTCATGTACGAGCTACCCATCCTGATTGCTGTTCATTTCACGGCATCTCCTCGAGACTCCTCAGCCCTTTTTCTCCCCCGCATTCTCTCTGTCTGGAAAATCCTGCCTAGCCATTGGCCAATCGGCTTTTTATTAACAATGAGAGAAACATGTCTTCACAAGGATTTTTCCACAGTACACAAGTGTAATAGCTGACACTTACACTTTCAAATGCACGTCAGAAGGCAGATGCAGAGGCAAGAATCCATAATTCTAGTCCTTCCACAGCAAGATGGGAGACAGAGCCAGGAGCCATCCAGAAGTTCATGGGCCAGCTGGCAGAGCAGCAGGAAAAGAGGCGCTTCCTGACCAAAGAGAAGGTGAGAGCTATCTCCACAAACAAAAAGTGCAAGGTAAACTTCTACTGAGAAATATGAGGCAGAAATCTTAGATATTCATTTCCCATTAATATAGTGATCTTCAAGCCCTGTTTGATAAGTACCAACTTTTCCTTCCAAATCCATGAAAAAAAGCAAGGTGCCTTCTGATGTAAACTGATCTTTGTGACAAGGGTCACACACAGTTCACCCTAAAAAGCATCTAAATTTAGAGATTTGCCAGTGGGGCAAAACTTGCAGGCACTAGTAATAGAACAAGACAGGCTTTCCAAAATATGCCAGGCATGTGCCTGTAACGCTGTCACAGCAGGGCCAGGCTCGGTGCCTGTGTGCTGGTGACCTGGGAGGGCTCAGCTTTTTCTAGGCCAGTTACAGAGTCATCTAGAACTGGAAGCAAACAGGCACAGCTTTTAAAATACTTTTAAAAGAAACATTCAGGGGCTTGAGGTGAAAGCCCAGGGGCAGAAGACTTGTCTAGGGTGTGTGATGCCCTAAATTCATTCCATCGCTCAGCACTCAGCACTACCAATGGCTAAATAAAAGTATTATTTTAGTACTTCACACAATGCACATAATAGATCTTTTAAGGTCAAATGATTACTAGAAGAAACGCAAGTCTCTTCCACCATTGACTCTTGGACTTGTGTTCTACAGCTCAGAGTCAACCAGGGCTTAAGCTGTGCTGTCACCTTTGTGTGAAGATACTCTAGGGGCAGAGGCACACTTCCATACACCTTCAGAGGACAGGACTCGGAGCAGGTAGTCAGTGGGTTAGTTTTGTTTTGTTTTTAAAATTACAGTGGCGTTAGTATACCGATGTTTATAGATAAGCCATTGTTGTTTCATTGTACTTTCCCAAAAACATTTTAAACTGCAGTTGTCAGAAGGGTTATTAAGGTCTGTAAAGCATATTTGCATGATGCTAGCCTATCAAATTACCTTTCCTCTAGCTATTTTGGGTCTTTCTCAACATGATTAAATGCAGTATAGCTTACAACAAATTATATTTCCCCATCACAAAGAGTAAACCCTCTTCTCTGGTAATGTCCTTTGTAAAAAAAAATTGTAGAATATAGACTATCAAGTTCAAAGAGGATCTTCAGAAGCCTGGTGGGGCAGTCCATGTCTATAAATTTAGCACCTGGGAAATTGAGGCAGGAGGATTGCCTTGAGTTTTAAGGTCAGCTTAAGTTACATAACAAGAAACAATAAAATAAATGAAGAACATTTTTTAAAGCCAGGCAAGGTGGCTCATATCTGTAACCCCAGCACTTGAGGCAGGAGAGCTGCCACAAGTTCAGTGCCAGCCTGGGCTTCATAGTGAGTTCAAGGACAGCCTGGGCTACAGAAGAAGACCCTGTGTCAAAGCCAAAAACAAACAAACAAAATAAGATACAGGGAGGCAAGCTTCAGAAAACCTTTTTCTGTAGCCATGTGAAGCTTACATTTACCTTCAGTTATGCCTGTAGTTAACATATTCTTGTTTCTGTGACTTCTTTTAGCTCTGATTTCTGACTTTCTTTCTTAAAAACTTTTTCCTCCAAGTCAATGTACGGGATAGTATATATCTTTCTACTCTTCATTTATTTCCTCTTAAGGACAAAGCATAAAAGGAAGGAACAGCGCAGGAGGAGTTGGAAAGATGGATTAGAGCTTAGGATTGTGTAGTGCCCTTTCAGAGGACCAGAGTCGACTCCAGCACTCGCACTTCCAGCTCCAGGGCACCCAAGCCCTGCTTCCTGCACTCATGTGGTACACATGCATATACTTGGGCGCATAAACATATACCTATCTGGCTGCTTTTCCAGAGGAAGAAGGTTAGAGTCCCAGCACCCACACATGAGGGCTTACAACCCTCATTAACTCCGGTTCTGGATAATCTGATGCCCTCTTCTGGCCTCCGTGGGCAATGCATGCATGCACAGATACAGGTAAAACACTAGAACACAGAAAATAAAACTTTTAAAAGCTGGTGGTGGCGCAAGCCTTTAATCCTAGTTCTAGGGAGGCAGAAACAGATGGATCTCTGGGAGTTTGAGGCCAGCCTGGTCTACAGAGTGAGTTCCAGGACAGTTAGAGCTGTTATACAGAGAAGCTTTGTCCTGAAAAAAAATAAATTAATTAATTTAAAAAAATTCCTTAAAAAAGCAAATTTAAATAGAGCTAGAGATATGACTTAGTGGCTAAGAGCACTTACTACTCTGTCTGGGGTTCGGTTCCCAGCACCCACATCAGGCAGCTAGCTCACAACTGCAGCTCCACGAGGATCCGATGCCTCCGATCGCCACCAGCAACTGCACGCAGATGTATATACCCAGTACAGACACGCACATACAAAGAATAAAAAAATAAAAATAATTTTTAAAAATGAATCCTAGATAGTTTTCCTTCAAGTTAAGTGTCTTGTTTAAGTAAACTTGGAGGGGAGGGGGGGAAGGGAAGGAGGAAATAGTGGGAGAAAAGGAGAGGAGAGGAGGAGAGAGGGAAAGAATATGAAAATGAATCTTCTTACAAGAGCCAACCAAAGGATTCTCAAAGCTGATAGTGACAACAGGTCAAGCCAGAGTGACAAACAGTTTTATTGCAGGCCTGACCATAAGCCCTAGAGGAGTCAGAGATGTTTCCCCTCCCACAGGAAGTACTCAATACATACATTTTTTTTTAAGGTTAAATAGAAGATGAAAAGACCTAAAAGCATATTAAATGCCGTGGATGTCCACTCTCCTCATTATCTCCACCCTGTAGCAACACATCTCCTTCCCAGAGTCATGGCTGTATTAATAAGGGCAGAAAGAAAGAAGTACATGACAACTTTGATATCAGAAACCAAAACTAACCAAAAGCTTTCAAAATAGAAACAAAACAATGTCTTGAAAGAAGTTCTATGTACCTTGGAAAATCAAGTTTTTGTTACAACTTTTGTTAGACTCCTGCGTCTGATTAAAACAAAAAGGCAGCAAAGGGTCTGATACACGCTACTTTAACAGATTTACAAAGAAAAACAGCTTCCTCTGCGCTGATGGCAGTACCTTCCTCCTCTCAGGCCCTTAGATTTTCCAAGTGTGTTAGAAAGAGTTAATTAAAACAAACAAGCTTTAGTCCAACCTCTAAGGTCGACTAAATCCTGATCTTGTGCTTTAGGATGTAGAGGGCTCTTTGAAGACAATCAACATACCATTCGGTCCTTGTTCAAGATGCATTCCTTTAACCTCATTCTACCTTAAATAAATGTTTCGCCTTAGCAACCGGGGATAGATTTCGCCCTCTAGCGGAACCCAAGTGGCCCGGGAACCCACCATGAGTAAGAACTACAACGCCCAGTGTGCTCCGGGAAGGGGCTGCCTCTTCCTCATTGGCCAAGGGTGGGTGACGTTAAGTGTTTTGGCCCAACGGTCACATGTTTCCTTTGTTGTGAGCAGTGGCAAAGACTGGTGGCTCCAGGAGACGCCGGCGCACCAGGGACCGCGGGGTCGCCGCTTGTGCAGCTTCCAACCTGCGCCGAGAGGTACCGGGGTGACCGCTCCAGGCAGCCCGCAGCCGCGGTGCTGACTCCCAGCACCTGCTGGAGGGAGGCGATGCCCCCGGCAGCCAGAAACCCGGCACGGCCTCGGGCGTGGGGACCGGGCGGGGGACGAGCTTCGCGGAGGCGATGCACTTCGGACGGAAGCGTCCGGAGTGCTGCGGCCTCGGATCTGGAGTTTCCGTTGGGGTGAGGGCGACCGTGAGTGCTGTCGCCGAGCACGGAGAGGATCGGGGTGCTGGGGCCACAGCCTCTCGCCGCGCGGTTGCGAAACCTGCTAGGCGTGGTCACCTGACCGTTACCCGCCCCCGCTGGGCCTTTGTTTACCCGGAGCGCGGCTGCGGGCCGTCCCGGGGGAGCCCCCGCCCGCTCGCCGGCTTCCTTCTGCGCCGGGCTCTGCTTCTTAATTTAGTTCTCAATGTTCCCGCCCCCAAGTCCCGGACACCCGAGGCGAAGACCGTTCGGGCGGCCCGTAGTGGGCGCGCTGCAGGCGGGACCCGGCGGCGAGTGCCGAGTTTTTATTGGTGGGGACTGGTGGCTGGGTGGCCCGTGCAGCTCAGTCCCGCCCTGGCTTGAAGGTGACCTGGAGGACGCGGGGGGCCGCGGGAGGGGGGGCCAGCAGCGGGGGCGTGCCCCGGGGGAGGCCAGGGCGAACCCCGAGCGGACGGGCTTCGGACACAAAGTGACCCGGACAGCGGGGCGACGTGCGCTGCTGCCAACTTGTTCTTGCCTGATCTGCGCAGGCTTAGGTAGTAAAGGATGAACCAACCACAAGGCCACATTTGGGGAAGCCTCCGCGTCAACTCTAGCGGATTTTAATGATTACTTTTGTTCTAAACGGCGTGCTAGTGTTGCAGACGACACCCGGCAAGTCCACCAGCTGGTTGATTGATAAGGGTTTGGATTTTCGTATCTTTATTAGGATTTAAAGTCTACCCCTTGCCACTTATGATTAAAAAGATGGCTTTTACCTAAAAAAAAAAAAAAAAAATAGCGTGAAGTTACTCGCCTACAAGTTAAAGTTTTTTGTTTTTGTTGTTTTTTTTTTTTAGTGCGCTTTCTTAGTTTTTCCTGTTTGGGGCTTTTTGTTTGTTTGTTTGCCAGCACATATACTTTTGTGTATTAATCTTCCTGGTAGTTCAGAAGTTTCTGAGAAGTGAGTTGAAGGCGTATTTTGAAAAACTAAATTAAGATCACTGAAAGGCCGGTCATTTTCAGCAGAAGGTATTAAAGCTGGTTTTCCCAAGCCTTTAAGCTTATGGGGCTCTTAGGTACTGTCGTTTTTATAGCTGAAAAGAAAGGCGCTTCAATGAAGCAGGTCTTTCTGGTTATACATACTTTTTTCCTCATTAAAAAAAATCTTACTTTTCATTTTACATACTAACACCAGTTCCCCCTCCTTCCTCTTCTCCCTCCCCTTTCCCCACCCCCTCTCACCTCCTCTTTTCCCAACTCCCATCCATTTCTCAGAGCAGGTAAGGCTTTCTTTGGGGAGTCAACAAGGTCTGGCATACTAACTTGAGGCTGGACCAAGCACCTCCCCCCATATCAAGGCTGAGCAAGGTAGCTCACCATAGGGAATGGGCTCCAAAAGCAGTTCATGCACCTGGGATAGGTCCTGGTGCCACTACCAACCCCCCCCCCCAAACAGATCATCTCTTTCTCTTTTTTTTTTTTGTATTTTTTTTCTAAATATTGATTTACTTATTATGTATACAATGTTCTTCCTGCATGTGTGCCTGCAGGCCAAAAGAGGCCACCAGAACTCATTACAGATGGTTGTGCCCCACCATGTGTTTGCTGGGAATTGAACTCAGGACCTCTGGAAGAGCTGCCAGTGCTCTTACCTCTGAACCATCTTGATAGCCCCAAACCTTACAGTTTCTTCGTATTTTTTTAAAAAATTTATTTTATTTTTTTCGAGACAGGATTTCTCTGTAGCGTTGGAGCCTGCCCTGGAACTCGCGCTGCCTACCAGGCTGACCTCAAATTCACGGAGATTCACCTGTCTCTGCCTCCTGAGTGCCGAGATTAAAGGCATGCGCCACCACCACTGGGCTGGTTATACATTAATAGATTTTTTTTAAAGATGTGTTTATTTTGTGTATGAGTGTTTTACCTTCTTGTAGCCACCACCTGTGTTCAGTGCCAAAGAAGGCCAGAAGAGGGTGTCAGATCTAGCAGTGGAGTTACAGAGATGGCTCAGGCTGTCATCTGCCTTGTGGGTGCAGAGAACCAAGAACCAAACCTGGATTATCTGCAAGAGCAGCAAGTGCTCTTAACTGATGAACCTTAGCCCAAGCCCCACTTAATATTAAAAACTCAAGTAGTGGTGACTATATCAGAATAAGCAGCTGTCTGGCCAGAGCACATAATCACTAGTGTACCAAGGATATTTAATAGACCTTAATACATACAAATGCTATCCACTATACCTTAATAAAAACTACCATTTGGTAAGTTATGTTTCTTTATATAAAGCCTGCGACTTAGTCTCTAAACAGGAAGTAGAAAATAATATTCTAAGAGTTATCAGTTCTGTCTTACTGGCTTTGGTCCAAGTTGCTAAAACCTTAATGCTTTTTCAGTGTGCTTTTTAACTTCCTTGTTTTCCTGCCATTAAGATTCAAAGGTCAACCCTTTCAAAAATAAATACTTAGCAAATATATTGCAGCATTTATTCTTGTATGTACTTCTACTCTTATCTTGAAATTTTAAGACAACTCTTTCATCAAATACATAGAATGGACTCTGTAATGAAAAATGTCAGTAAAAGTTTTCACAAGCATTCATACAGAAAACATGATTTCATTTCTGTTGATGGCTGTAACAATAACACTAGACAGTTAGATGTTTAAATATCTCTCTGTTCTTCATGCTGTAAAACCCCTGAAAACTCAACAAAGTAAGTCCCTTACGGATAGTTCTAGCTATTTAGGAGGCTGAGGCAAGAAGGTTGCTCAGTAGACCTAGGAGTTCAAGACCAGCTTGGGCAACATAGGCGTTGGGGGTCTCGGGGTAATAACAAAATAGCTTATTAACTTCAGAAATTGTAATTTCTTTATCACACCCTCCCCACTCCCTTCTGAGACTGAGGATTAAACTCAGGACCAGCTAACATGCTAGCCTCGGAGTCCTCGCTAGATGACCTAAAACATTCTAAGAGATACATGCAGGAGAGTCTAGAGTTTGTGACAAACCTAGAATACACAAGGAGACCCTGTCTCAAAACAAAGTGATTAGATTTTGTTGGAGTTTCTGAAATTATTTCTGAGTAATTTGTACGTTACTAAGTTAAAAGCCATTGACTGAGTGTTCTTGTATATTAAAAGGTCATTTAAGATCCTAGGTAATACCATAGCTGGTTTAGTTGTAATATGCCAAAACTGATTTTGTTGACAAGAAAAATAACTGTCAAAATTCTGTTTCTCCCTCTCACTCACAACAGGATCTTGTTTTATAACTATGTAATTCATCATAGCCTCTGATTCACAGTGGTCCTCCTACCTCAGCTTCAAGAGTGCTGGGATTACAAATCTTAACTCTCTGGCTTTGCGAGGCCTTTGATTTTTAAATACAAATGCAGTAAGTACTGGAGGCACGATTGACAAAATGGCATCGTCTCTTTGTCAGGCCTCGTGAGGAGCACAGGTTAGGCAAAGCTTTTTAGACAGTGACTACACATGAAATTTATATATATTTGTAAAATTTATATTTTTACGTAAGTTTTACACACGCTTGTGAAATTGAGATACTTGGTTTAGCATGTACTTTGTAAAGGATTTAGTCTGTTGTAAGCATTGCTGACATCCTTTTGCATTGCCACTAGCTCTTTAAAGATAACTCTCTTCCCTTTCTGGTTTCTGCTTTAGCCATGGTTTAGTTTGAGAAAATGTAATGTGGAAGTTGATGGCATGGGTGGTTGGCAGATGGTAGGGACTGCACTATAGAAAACCATAGCTTTCTTGTTCTCTGGTCTTTGGAAGGCCTTAGTTGGGCCATATTGTCTGTCTGTAACCTCTTTGTAGAGGATTCTTTTAAGGGACAACAAAGCTGTTGTGTTGCCGTCCTGTAAATCACACCTTGTACCCCAGATCCGTACCTTGCCCTTTACTGGTTAGGATTGCCAAACTGGGCATTGTGGCACCTTTAATCCCAAAGAGGTAGGCAGATCTTTGTAAATTTTAGGCCAGCCTGGGCTACATACATACCCCATCTCACACAACAACAAAAATACCAATTTTAAAAAAGAAAAAAGCTTAAGTAGTACCTAAAAGTCCTGCAGAAAATGCTGGAATGGGTTGTTTCCTACTTGACATGGTATAATTCTGCACCAGATGAATCATGAGAAACGCTGTTCCAACTTGTGCTTGAGTTCTAGAGAAATGCTGAGAATGTGGATCCCTGTTAGTGTTGGAGTCCTTGTTTGATTCTGGTGTTAGCCAAGTTGAATTTGAATCTAGGGTTTGCTGCCCTGGGGTCAGACACAAATAGGCCTCTTTCATTGACTTTGGGCCTTACTAGCTTCTGGAAAAGAATACTTAGGTAGTAACCTTCCGCTAGCTTGGCCAAGATGCAATGCTCTTTTATCAAGTGCACATACATGAAAGTATGTGCATAATGAAAGTAGGTAAACACACGATAGTATTCTTGTCCTAATCATAGGTTAGTCTGGGTATAAAGATGTGGTTGTTTGTTTCTTTATTTAATACTTATTTATTTTGGGTTTTCAAGACAAGGTTTCTCTGTAACAGTTCTAGCCATCTTGGAACTAGCTCTTGTAGACCAGGCTGGTCTCAAACTCACAGAGATCCACCTGCCTCTGCCTCCCAGGTGCTGGTATTAAAGGCATGTGCCACCGCCACCAGCTGGTTGTATTTTTAAGTTGGTTATTTATATTTGATTTTGGTATCAAATTTGCCTAAACTTAATAATGTACAAGTTCTTGTTATGAATGACTGGATCAGAAACCAGAATCAACCACTGGTATTTAAATACATAGTTGCTATTCTGTGCACAGCTCTAAATCCTAGTAGTTTGTCTTAAGCATTCTTCTCCATCTCTTTTTTTT
>NW_004949141.1:1248133-1249562 GCF_000317375.1 Microtus ochrogaster
GATGCATTTCCTCCAGCAAGGCCACACCTCCTAAACCTCCACAGACAGCACCACCCACTGGTGACCAAGTGTGCAAATGTCTGAGCCCCTGGGGGACATTCTCATCAAACTTCTGCAAGAGGCCTGGGTGGTGGTGGTGCATGCCTTTAATCCCAGCACTCAGGAGGCAGGCAGATGGCAGGCGGATGGATCTCTGTGAGTTCGAGGCCAGCCTGGTCTAGAGAGCTAGTTCCAGGACAGGCTCCAAAGCTATACAGAGAAACCCTGTCTCAAAAAACAAACAAACAAACAAAAAAGACTACTGCAAGAGGCAAGACCCAAGTGGTATGGCCTTGTGGAAGGAAATGAGGTCTTCTCCATCTCTTATACACACACTGTGGGGGGTAGGAGTAGAGTGTGTTGAATTAGTTGTTGAATAGACATTAACTCTGTAAGGTTCAATAAAACAGAACAAATAGAAATATATTAAATTATTTGATAAGCTTAGAGATTCTATATAAAAATAAATATAAGCCGGATGGTGGCGCATGCCTTTAATCCCAGCACTTGGGAGGCAAAGGCAGGCGGATCTCTCAGAGTTCGAGGCCAGCCTGGTCTACAAGAGCTAGTTCCAGGACAGCTAGGGCTGTTAACACAGAGAAACCCTATCTCAAAAAACCAATGTATGTGTGTATAAAGCAATAGTTTAAAAGTGGGTGGGTTTTCTTTTTCTTTGATAAGCTCTTGAGGTTTTTCTCAAATTGATTCCATAGTTCTATGTAGTACATAGTGAAGAAACTCTACTTTAATCAAGTTGATACTTCAACTCCAGAGTAACTTGAGTCTATCAAATTTGAGTGAAATGTAAGGTTTTCTCAGCCTTCTTCAAATATTCAAAGTGAAATTATCATGGGTTATACACTTCTTCATCTCACTGTCAAATTTAGCTTACTGTTACAAAGAATAGTAAAATTTGAATATTATTGGATGTAAAGTTATTAATTTGCTTTAAAGTTACTACTAGTGATCTATATGAAAATGAACTTCCAGTTAGGAACTGCAGTTTACCAGGAACTGTTTTCAGCATATTACTAATATACTTGAACTGATAGTGTCTGATTGACATGTCACTTTTCTCTATTTTAGGTGTGGAAATTTAAACAACACAAGTATTTTGCCTGGAGCTTTGGTCAAACAAATGCTAAGAAGGTATATTTATGTTTATTAGCTGTTTACTATTCATTGTTATTAGAGAGTTTAAACCATTTCACTTCTTTAACCTGGAATCATTCGGTGCCAGTCAGCCTAATAGTGAATAACAATGACAAGTTTTTTAATGGGCAGGTGTTTTTTTGTTTGTTTGTTTGTTTGTTTTTGTTTTTGTTTTCTTTTTTTCTCTGAGACAGGGTTTCTCTTTCTGTCCCTTGCTGTCCTGGAATTTACTTTGTAG
>NW_004949141.1:1249687-1257393 GCF_000317375.1 Microtus ochrogaster
TATTTTAGTTACAAGTTCTGGATAGTGAAGATGTAGTAGCAGACGCCGCAGGCACTCAATACTGGCCTCTCCCCCTCCCCCCAGCTTGTCCTGGATGACAGAAAAAAGGGCATTGAACACTATGGCCCTGTGTCAACTGTCAGCAGCCTCAGGCCTCAGTGCTGCTACGTTTTTAACTATTGCTGATTTCTTTGTAAAAAACAAATTAGTAAACCAGCAGTGGTGGCACACTGCTTTAATCCCAGCACTCAGAAGGCAAAGGTAGGCCTGGTCCTCAAAGCAAGTTCCAGGACATTTAGGGCTGTGCACAGAGAAACCCTGTCTTGGAAAACAAGCAATAAGTAAGTAAATACTTTATTTGTAGTAATTGAGAAAGCATAAGGCTGATTAATTATATATGGAAAACCCAAAGTTAAACCTTGAAAGCATATCAGTTTTAAGATGACTATGCAAATCACTTACCCTGTGATAACTAGTAAAAGTTTGTATTTGGTTCTGTTGTTGAAGGCTGGTTAATAACAGTTTTTTTAAAAGATCCAGAGAGAGCAAGTTTTAATCAACCTCTGTGCCCCCGATTTTACCTAATATTTGATACTTGCACTAGCTACCAAAAGCTGTTCGCTGTTTTCCTATAGGTACCAGGGAAATGAAAATGTGTGTGGAGCCAGCGGGCTCAGGTAGATGAGGGGTTGTTTTTATTTAGAGCAGTGGCTCTCAACCTTCCCAGTGCTGCGACCCTTTAATACCAGTCTTCATGTTGTGGTGATGCAACCATAAAATTATTTCATTGCTACTTCATAACTGTAATTTTATACCTGTTATGAATCTTAATGTAAATATTTGATAGGAGTCTCAACCCACGGGTTGAAAACTGCTGGCTTTTAAGAGAGAGGGCAGTTTTGTTCTGTGGCTTAGAGAGCAGGTAATTTTGTTCCTGTTGGCTGGCTAGTTGGTTTGGTTGATTCATTTTGAGTTTTTAGACAATATATCTTTGTGTAAGTCAGGCTGACCTCAGACCTGCAGCCATCTTCCTACCTCTGCCTCATGAGTGCTGAGATTGTAGGCATACATTACCATGCCCGGCTTAAAAGGGTTTTTATTGGCAGCAGCACTAGCAATTATATTTCTGATCAAAGTACCAGTGGTTTATGTGAATTTTTTTGAGCCTAAAATACAGTAGTGATGATGATGACAATGATGATGATGATGAACTGGGTGAGCTGTTACAAAGAATAAGTTCTTGATTGAAGAAATTGGCTTTTAGTAATTCAATCATTTGAATCCAGAATAGTAATGATTCAAATATGAATTCTTTTCCATATCATAACTATTTCTGTCTTTGTGTGCTGGTTTTGAGACAGGGTCTCGTGTTTCCCAGGCTGGCCTAGAGTGCTGTCTAGCTGAGGATGACTTTGAACTTGTGATCCTTCTGCCTCTACCATACAAGTGCTGTTCACAGGCATACACCGTCATGCTTGGCTATTCCTGATCCCTCCCCACCCTCTGCATTCTTAGAGGAAATCAAAGAATATTATGTTCTTTTATTATTTTGCAGTCTTAAGTGCTAAAATTTTAACATAAATTAGAGGAGAACTATAATTTGGCATCTTGTCTATGCTGCCATATATTGTCATGCATCAACACTGTGCTTTAAAGACTGGATGTATTAACAGGTAGTCTGTAAAAGAGACAGATTACATTATAAGTGCACCTAAGGTTAGAAAATAGGAGGTGTTTGTTGATTACTTCTGTTTTTGTGCCACTTAGTTTGATTTTTTTCTTTGTCAGCTTGACACAGCTGGAGTTATTTGGGAAGAGGAACCTCTTGAGAAAATGCTTCCATAGGATTGCTTGTAGGCAAGTCTATAGGACCATTTTTTTCTATAGGATAATTTTTGATGGTTGATATGGGTGGGCCCAGGCCATATGGTGGCATAGCCCCTCTAGACAAGTGGTCCTGTGTAGTGTAAGAGAGCAGCTTAGCAAGACATAGGACACAGTCCAGTACTCTGTGTCCTCTGCTTCAGTTCCTGCCTCAAGATGAAATGAACCCTTTCCTCCTCAGTTTGCTGTTGGTTGTGGTGTTTGTCAGAGCAGTAGCAAACCTAACTAATACACTTGCCTCCAGATTTCCATTATTAGTAGGTAGTGCTGTTTTCAAATGTTAGATGTGCCGGTTACTTAGTGCTGCTCTTTATTTTCACATCCGTTCATTCGTTAGGCTGGAGGGCATACGTGTGCCACAGAATCCATATAGATGTCAGAAAATGACTTGTGCCTCCCGAGTGCTGAGGTTAAAGGCATGCGCCACCACCACTGAGCTATACAATTTATTTATTTTTAAAGGAGATAAGTATTAGCACGGCTATATTAAGATAATAACTGTCCAAACAAAAAAAGATAATAACTTTATATTAGGGTTCTGGCTGTAAGCCATGCCTTGTGGTGTGCCTATAATCACAGCTCGCAGGAGGCTGAGGCAGGAGGAGTTCTAGACCATGTTAGACTACATTGGGGAGACTTTGTTTCAGAGAAACAAAATGACAGCTAAAAGATGCTTAGTCCAGTTGTGCATGCTTTCTTACCTCTGCCATGCAGGAGTCGGTGGAAACATCGCCTGGAGGATACATAGAGCCCTGTGAGCTGAGGACTCTAGGATACTGCAGATAACACTTGGGTTCTAATCTTGCAAGTGCAAATTTCTTATCAGTGTTTAGTAAAATAAACTGGTATATGTTGTAGAACACATTAATCATGTGATTTTGTTATATTTACATAAAAATGAAATTGCCTATTTTTATTTTTCTTTAGCCACATAAAGAAGATCCCTAGCAGCCATTTCTCAGCCGTTATATAGTCACCTGATGTAACAATGGTACTAATATTGGGACGCAGACTAAACAGAGAGGATCTTGGGGTGCGTGATTCCCCAGCAACTAAGCGTAAAGTTTTTGAAATGGACCCCAAATCTCTGACAGGTCACGAGTATTTTGACTTCTCCTCAGGATCATCCCACGCTGAGAACATACTCCAGATATTTAATGAGTTCCGAGACAGCCGCTTGTTCACAGATGTTATCATCTGTGTGGAAGGAAAGGAGTTTCCTTGCCATCGAGCTGTCCTCTCGGCCTGTAGCAGCTACTTTAGAGCCATGTTCTGTAATGACCACAGGGAGAGCCGAGAAATGCTGGTGGAGATCAACGGCATTTTAGCTGAAGCTATGGAATGTTTTTTGCAGTATGTGTATACTGGAAAGGTGAAGATCACAACGGAGAATGTTCAGTACCTCTTCGAGACCTCCAGCCTCTTTCAGATTAGTGTTCTCCGTGATGCGTGTGCTAAGTTCTTAGAGGAACAGCTTGATCCTTGCAATTGCCTAGGAATCCAGCGCTTCGCCGACACCCACTCGCTCAAAACACTCTTCACAAAATGCAAAACCTTTGCGTTACAGACTTTTGAGGATGTGTCCCAGCATGAAGAATTTCTTGAGCTTGATAAAGATGAACTTATTGATTATATTTGTAGCGATGAACTTGTTATTGGGAAGGAGGAGATGGTTTTTGAGGCTGTCATGCGCTGGGTCTACCGAGCTGTTGATCTGCGAAGGCCGCTATTGCATGAGCTCCTGACACACGTCAGACTCCCTCTCTTGCATCCCAACTACTTTGTTCAGACAGTTGAGGTGGACCAGTTGATCCAGAATTCCCCTGAGTGTTACCAGTTGCTGCATGAAGCAAGACGGTACCACATACTTGGCAATGAAATGATGTCCCCGAGGACTAGGCCACGCAGGTGAGGAGATGCGCCACAGATAAGAGCTAACAGAAGTTTTGGTCTTAAATAATCTGTTTTAAACTCAGTGTACTCATGTAAAAGTATAATTTATATGGATCCTAGCAGTTGAAGGTCTGTTTGGATTCTTGAAGATGCAGCTTAGTTTGTAGGGTACTTACCTACATAAACTGGGTGTGGTAGCACCTACCTCTCTAATCAACGCACAGAGACAGGTGAATCAAGAGTTAGGGTCATCTTCAAATATGTGCATAAAACCTATGTTTCAGATCTGTGTTTAATGTCAGTCTCAATTTTCAATGATTTTTTATCTGGTGTTTTTGAGAGCATACATTATGGACCCTAGGCTGGACTTAAATCTATGTAGGCTGACATGGAACTCCTGATCCTCCTGCTTCTGCCTCCAAGTGCTAGGATTACTGGCATATACCCCAGATGCTATGTCTAAATTTGAAAATTTACTTCCACATTAAAGAATATTTAGTAAGCTTATGTTTGCAGTGAAACATGACTATTAGTATTATATATGTTATTCTTATAGATACCTATAGACTTCTAAGTCCTCCTGCCCTCAAAACAAGTGCTCTTATCCACCAAGCCATCTCCCTGACCCTGTTTTCCGTCTGACTTTTAAGGGAATGGGCCCGTTTCTTACAGTGAAAAGTGTGTGTCAGGTTGCAGCATCAACCCATTTGAAAACCAGTGTGTCAAGCTAAAGTAGAATTCTGTTACATTTGAGGCTGTTTTGATGCAGTAACAGGTGCTGTTTTCTTGCATAAGCATTCCCTGAAATTAAAGATGATCCCTTGTTTACCAGTCTGCTGCCAACCCCTGGTCCTTCCAGCCTGTTGTGCCTGTTCTGTATTGTTTCATTAGTTACTAGGAACTGTCTGAACATTCCATATTCTTTTGTATGGAATTTGATCTCTCTGGGGAACTCCAGACTTCTCCATTCTCCACTGCTCAACTCCAGTCCCTCCTCCGACCTCACCTTCTGTCTTCAGTCACGCCCTAAACTCCTCTGATTAAGTCAGCGGTGACTTTGTTTTGTTCGTTAGTGTCCTTTCAGTGTGGAGCCAGCTTGGTGTCTCTTTAGAATGTTGTGCTGATTCTGGTGCTAGGGACAGAGTTCATGGCCTTGTAGTACGCAAGGTGAATGCTCTCCCACTGAGCCACACCCTCAGACCTAAGATCTGACATTAACTGCCATATCTACCTCGAAACTCCATTGGCTTCTGGGATATCGTCGACCTCCTGAGCTTCCTATTTGGCATGTTGTTTTCCAGGGTTGACAGTGTCTGATTCCTGTGTCTGATCTGTAGTGTTACCTGGTTAGTGTGCATTGTTGTGTCCGCCGCACATGATTTCCTGGGTGACTTGATCTCATCATGATTTTCATTACCCTGAACTACCTGCTGTCAGCTCTAACCCTGAATCTTTAGCCTGTATTTTCTCGCTTATTCATTCATACTTCTTTTAAATTGTTGAATAATTATCACCCTAAAAAAAATAATTATCACCCTATTCCTTTGTGTCTGACATAATTTATATAATTAATTTATATACACATTTATTACTTGATTTTTTAAAAATACTTACTTATTTATTTATTATGTATACAATATTCTGTCTGTGTGTATGCCTGCAGGCCAGAAGAAGGCAGCAGACCCCATTATAGATGGTTGTGAGCCACCATGTGATTACTGGGAATTGAACTCAGGACCTTTGGAAGAGCAGGCAATGCTCTTAACCTCTGAGCCATCTCTCTAGCCCCCTTATTACTTGATTTGTGTGTCTTTTAGTTTCCTTTCTTTCCTAAGCAGTCAATGCAAATGCAAAACTTGTTTCCAAGGTAAAATTTTTTTTGGGTTTTTTTTGCATTGCTGCATTATGGGGGTTGAACCCAGGCCTGTGACTGCTAGGCAAGTATTCTATCTCTGAGCCACTTCTCTAGCCCCTCCAGGAGGCAAATTTAATATTAGTATGGAAAACATATTAACACCTACATAAGGATGCAGATGTGTAATCCTGTTCTCAGGTGGTTGAGGCAGGAGGATTGTTATGAGTTTGAGACTAGCCTGGGCTATATAAATGAGTACCAGGCCAGCTAGGCAGGCGTACATAGCAAGAAAGACAAAAGTGTGAGACAAAAAGGGAAAACCAGGGAGGGGGGATTACACAAACTTGGGCTTAAAATTCTTGAATTTTTCTTAGCTGCTGAATTTTTTTCTTTTATGTACATATGCCATGCAAGCCATGACATGTGTGGAGGTCAGAAAATAACCTATGGAGTAACTTATTTCCTTCTGCCATGCAGGTCCCAGGGGTCAAACTCGGGTCATCAAGCTCTGTGGCAGGCACCCTTACTCTCTGAGCCTTGTTGACAGCCTTGAAATACTTTTTTTTCTTGTTTTTGTTTCCTGAGACATAGTCTCATGTAGCCTCTATGGCTTTGAACTTGCTATAAAGGCAGAACTGGCCTTGAACTCCTGCTTCTCCAGTTTCTGCTGTCCTGCACCAGGATTGTGGTGTGCATGGGGAAACCCTTGGAACTCTGTGAAGAATCATCTAGCCATCACCTTGAACAATCCAGACTTCATCTAGTAAACATGTGCCATCCTTGTATGCTAAGTGCTGCTTCAAAGCTTTCACCCGGACTGTGGCGGCCTCTGCCACACCTTTGTCTCCGTCTGTAAATCTGGTTGGTGGTCCTGGAGAAAAGTGACTTCCCTCTGGTGGTCCTGGCATATCATATACCTGGCCTCCTTTTTTTCTTTTTTTGCAGGCTAATTGAGACCTCCATTGCACTTCATTTTGATTTCTTTTTAAAGTGTGTGTGTGTGTGTGTGTGTGTGTGTGTGTGTGTGTGTGTGTGTGTGTTCTATGGGGGAACATTGGAACACTAGTGGAGATCAGAGAGTTGCGTGAGTTAATTCTTTCTCTCCACATTTATGGGAGTTCCAAGGTTCAAACTGAGGTTCTCAGTCTGTATATGGCAAGTGCTTCACCCACTGACCCATCTCACCAGCCTCCTAGACCAATTCCTTATTTCTGTATTTTTCTTTGTTTTTTTCTTTTCTTTCTGCTCTTTTTTTTTTTTTTTTTTTTTTTAGATTGTTGTTCTAGAACTCACTCTGTAGACCAAGGTAGCCTTGAACTCACAGGGATCTGCCTTTGTCTCCTGAGTGCCAGGACTAAAGGGGTGTACCTTCACACCCAGCCCTGTGAATACCAGACTTTTAAACTACTAACTGTTTGAGAGTTTGGGTCTGAGGTTTGCATGGACCTCCCATTCAGATTGTCCCTATTACAGTGATTACCTGGAATTTCCTCTGGCAGATGCCGATTCTTTGGTTTTGTAGTTCTAGGCTGCTACAAAATGAGGTTCCCAAGTAGCAGCACGGATAACAGTGAACTGGACAAGTGTTTGCTGATGTGGTGGCCATATGTGGCAGATTGCCACATTACATTGGGGGGCAGGGTGAGCAATAGGCATAGAATTTGCAAGTTCATTATTTTGAAATTAGGCTCAGGAGTTAATTATATTCTTGAATCCTGACTCTGATATTTGTATGTGTTCATTTTTGTGAAAGTAAGTTCAGGTATGGGAACTGTGGGAGGAGAACAGGAGGTTTTAAGGAAGGGGGTTGGAAAGAGCAGTAGAGGACATGACAGTGAAGGGGATGCTGGGAGGACCAACTAAAACAAACCAGCTACTTTGTGTGCTGATTTATTTTGCACATGGGTGGTTTGCCTGCATGTGTGTCTGGATACAGTGCCCTCAGAGGACAAATGAAGGCATCAGAACCCCCTGGGACTGGAGCGAGCTTCATGTGGATACTGGAAATTGAACCCAGGTCATCTCAACAAGCAACTAGTGCTCTTAGCTGCTGAGTCAGCCTTCTTTCTAGCTC
>NW_004949141.1:1258323-1259911 GCF_000317375.1 Microtus ochrogaster
TGGCACCAGCTTGCCGTGACCACGGAAGTAGGCAGCAAAACCACCTCTTGACCTCGGTGCTCTGTGTGCCTGTTCCAATGCATCTTATTCTCCCTGTGGCTGGACGCGTGTTTCACCATTATGACATGTTTAGCTCCTTTGAAATTAGGCTCTTTACATAAAATACTCATGTGAGCTTCTGTCTACCTGACCTTCATCCCACTGTGAACCCTGAGGTTTCATTGTTTACTGGAGGAACCTGCTTCTAGCTATAGTGTGGCTCAGCCCTAGCACTCACTTTTAATCCAAGAAGTTTTTGCTTGAATATTGTAAACAGGATTAAGTAAATCATCAATTGGTAAAGAGGCGGAGCAAGCAGCCGGTTGACAGGAAAATAAATGACATAGAGAGTGGGAAGTCAGGATAATGGAGAGAGGGACGCACAGGAAGGAGAAGGGAAGGACGTGGTTGGAGGAGGTTTTGTTTGAGGTGGCATAGGAGAAAGCTCTTTCTGAGCTGGTGAAGGAGGAAACAGCTGGGTTCTTTCTCTGCCTCTCTGAGCTAGCAGGTTTTCACCTCAGCATCCGGCTCCCGAGACTTTATTGATAAAATAGAACAATAGAGACTTAGATTAAAAACAATTCAAGGATTTACATTTATATATCATTGGCCCAGTCACTCAGAATAAACCTGTACTTCAGCCAGACAACTCTAGGACATGGGTCAACATTACAGTGCCGCATGGGAGTAGAATCTCCAAGCAGAAAGGTGTTAACTGAAAACCTCACCCCATGTTAGGCTGATCACACAAGTAGTGGTGGCTATTAATACCAAGATACTGTGTGGGTCCCTTCGAGCTCTGCTGCCAGCAGAGAAACAAGTGGAGGAGACAAGAAGGGCTTAGTTAGCCAAGGAGTTCTGACCCTAAGCAGTTTACTTTTGACAGTGCAACTTTGGGAAAAAAAGTTAACCATGTAAGTTATCACAACAAAGCTTAAGGCATGACTACATCACTCCTTTGGACAGTACTTGTGAACACTTTCCAAGAATGGGTTCTGGTGACTCACAGTGCTCAGGATAAGGGTCTAGGGAGGAAAAGTTTGTAATAAGCATAATAGTAAACTCTTTTGCAAAATACATGGAATCTCTTTTATAAGAATGGGTTATATTAGCCCAATGGTGGTGATGCACGCCTTTAATCTCAGCACTTGAGAGGCAGAGGCAGGTAGACCTCTATGAGTCTGAGGCCAGCCTGGTCTACAGAGCAAGTTCCAGGACAGCCAGGGCTACACAAAGAAACCCTGTCTTGAACACCAACACCACCCATCACCCCCAAAAGAACAATGTGTTCTGTTGACAGAGAAACCATGCTCAGGAGTCTAGAAGATTCTGATGAAACCTGGCTCTTACAGAATAGTAAAAGACACCATGTTATAAACAACATTCACTCCAACCTTCTAGGTAGAAAACAGGCATGCTCATCCCTTTCATTGAAGAGAACAGTCTGTGTCTAACAGTTCTGGTTTCTCTAATAGTTATCTGTGAGCAAATGTGCCTCCTATCAGATGTGATACTTTTGTTTTTCTTTTTTTTTTTAAGATTTTTTTTT
>NW_004949141.1:1260356-1260934 GCF_000317375.1 Microtus ochrogaster
TCTTCTTCTTCTTTCTTAAATTTTATCTGCCTGCCTCTGCCTCCTGAATACTGGGACTAAAGGTGTGCGCTGCCATGGTCTGCCTCAACTTTTTAACTTTTAAGTAATATGAACATCATTGTGGCTCAGTATTTAAGCATATCTACTATTAGTTCCTGATGATAAATTTTTAAATAATTGCTGCTTTTAAGAAAGTAAACATTTTGAGTCTCAGTTACTGCATCTGTTTCCTTATAAAAGCCACCTGCCTGGTCTGGTGCCGTTCCCGGCAGAAGGCCCTGGCGCAGACTCAGAACTGTGTCCTTGCCAAATTTAGAAAATAAGTAGGTCAGATTGTCTTCAGGGGCAGACCTAATGTTAGCTGTGAGAAACTTCTAGTCTGTGGCTGAGACCAGAGTCACAAACCATGGCCTCAAGGCTAGCCTAAGCAACGATAGTGAGACCCTGTGTCAAAAACACTAATAAAGGATAAGGGTGGGTGGCCAAATGCTTTTCCAGCATGCACAGGGGCCTGGGTTCAAAACCAGTACCATACAAAAAGAGAAGAGAAAGGAGAAGAACCAGCAAGCAGGTTAGTG
>NW_004949141.1:1261445-1270042 GCF_000317375.1 Microtus ochrogaster
AATAACTTGTATGGATGCAGCAAGTATTCGTTCCTGTGATTATAATTTCTTCTTTTACTCGCTTCTTCCTAGTTGAATGACTTGAAGACCTTGCACATAAAATAACATATTTCTGAAGAAATGCTCTTTAGATACATACATACACTACAGATTTATTTTAGAATTAGCAACAATGAAAAATGGTAGAGTTCTTGCCTTGGAATCCTAATGACCTGGTTTCAGACCCTAGTACTATAGGTACTAGGAACAAAAGGTTCAGAAGTCAAAACCCATAACGAGCGTGTGGTGGCCCTTGCCTTCAATCTCGGCACCCAGGAAGGAGCAACTGGCAGATCTGTTCCAGGCCAGCCTGGCCTATATTGTAAGTTCCCACCCAGCCAACCAGAGCTACATAGTGAGAATCTGTCTCCAAAGCGACAAAACAAACCAGGCTTGTTGTTAGGTTTGGTGACTATAATCACTTACATTACTCCTTGTACTGTCAGGAGCTGATACAGGAGGATTGTGTCCTTTAAGCTACCCTGGGCAATATATTGAGACTGTTTTTTAAAAAATAAAAAGTTTAATGGCAGAGAGGCTGGAGAGATGGCTCATTGGCTGAGAGCACACGATGTTTTCTCAAAGGACCCAGGTTTGGTTCCTGCACCCACATGGTAGTTCACAGCCATCCCTAACTCTAGTTTCAGGGTATCCAATACCAACGCAGTCTTCTGACTCCATATGTACCACATATGCACACACACACATGCAGGAAAACATTCTAACCAAAAAAATTTCTTTGAAAAAATTCCTTGTAGATACTTTCTGTGCAGTAATGATGTCACTAACAAATGTTCTCAAAGTAAATAATTGTCAGTCTGTACTGGTTGGCACATCTGTAAGAATAAACTTAGCTGCCTGTCATGGTGTTTTGTTTGTTGTTAGGTCTTTGAACTATCTTGAATATATTTTAATGTATTACAATTATTTTTGTATTCTTAACAATAATTATTAGGTCTACTGGCTATTCAGAGGTGATAGTTGTGGTCGGAGGCTGTGAACGAGTTGGAGGATTTAATCTTCCGTATACTGAGTGCTATGATCCAGTAACAGGAGAATGGAAGTCCTTGGCCAAGCTTCCAGAATTTACCAAATCAGAGTATGCCGTCTGTGCACTAAGGAATGATATTCTTGTTTCAGGTAAATAAATAATTACTGCAGTAGCTAATGTGTTTGATTTGGATATGGGTTGGCTGGTTCTTTTTAATCATTATTTTATGTTTGAGTGCGCCATCTGCATGTATGCTTTTATGCCAGAAGAGAGCGCCAGATCTTATTATAGATGGTTGTGAGCCACCATGTGATTGCTGAGAATTGAACTCAGGACCTGTGAAAGAGCAGCCAGTGTTCTTAACCAGTGAGCCATCTCTCCAGCCCCCAGATTGACTGTTTTTAAAAAATAATAATACCTTTTTGAGTGTGAAATGGATGTTTCAGGCAAATTAGTTTATACAAAATTGAAAAGACCTTTTGTAAAACTAGAATGATTTACAAAAGATCTACCAGAAAATGCTTTTGTCGTGATATTTTAATGCTTTTACATATGCTTAGAGTATATGTGTTTTAACTGTGTGTGTGTACATAAGTGAGTGTGTGTGTACGCGCATGCGTGTGAGAGAGCATAGAAGTGCCTGCAGAGGCCAAAAGAGGTCATTGGGTCTGGAGCTGAAGTTACAGGCAGTTGTAAGCTCCATGGGGTGCTGGGAACACTCGGGTCCTCTGGAAGAATGGCAGCTGCTCTGACCATGGAGCCACCTCTCCAGCCTTGTTATGGTTTAACTTTACCTCTTTGTGGTGTTTTTTTTTAAATCATTATAAACTATAAAGTCAAAAGTATTTATACAATTAAGCATGTTTAATTTGCCTATTTTCTGAAATTCTTCCCTTAAGTTTTATTAATTGGAATTTTTCTGTAAAATTCTTAAGTTGAACATATTTGCTATACATGATGTAGTCCTAAAAATCAGACAAAATGATAGATTTTCAAAACATATATCTAGTGTCTATCTATTCTTTGAAGTCTGTTGATTGACAAATAACTTAATTAGCCTTGCAGATTATTTTACTACCTAATGTATGACACTGCAGCATTCACCTGATTTTTTTGTATGGTTTTGAAAAGTCTTTAGAATAATCCTGGTATTTGTAATTATCTGACCTCTGATTTGTAAAACTCACCGTCTGTATTTTATTCTTGTGGAGCTGATGGTCCTTGTTTCTCATGAAAACAGCTGGCCGAGTTTAAACTCTTTCCATTAAGCTATAGAAGGAAGGTTCCTCCTTTATTTGTGGAGCTAGTTCTGAACTTCTCAGCTCGAATGAGGAAGTTCTGCTTTGTTTACCTATGTGATAGTGACGTAGATCTCCTGGTCATATTGAGTGACGTTGCCAAATGTGCATTGTTTTGTATTGAAGGTGGAAGAATCAACAGCCGCGATGTCTGGATTTATAACTCCCAGCTAAATATCTGGATCAGAGTTGCTTCTCTAAATAAAGGCAGATGGCGCCACAAAATGGCTGTCCTTCTTGGTAAAGTAAGAGAAACGGCTTTTTAATACTACTGTTGGTATATGTCCAAAAGAAATGCCACAGCTGTATCTTGCATTTCCCTCTGGGTATTTTGGCTTCAAACGGTATTTCCTTCCATTCCTAACCAAGATAAACTAAAGACATAAACAGTATGACACTATGCTTTTTGAATAGATATTTTGTTCCTCCAATTTGAAATTTGTGTCAGTATAGCACATTTCTCACGCATTGGAATCCAAGTGCTTAAGAAGAACTAGAAAGTAGAAAGGCATTATATCAGATACAGAACCAGGCAGTGTCTAGTCCACACAGCTTTTCCCCTTTTGCTGACTTTGGCAATCAAGCAGAAAAATGTTTATCCTAAGTGGTATTATTTAGCCTTCTTTGTTTGTGCAAGAGGAGATAAAACTAAGATAAACTCTCCAACGTGTGTGTGTGTGTGTGTGTGTGTGTGTGTGTGTGTGTGTGTGTTATATGCTTTAATTTTCAGTTGGACACATATGTGGCACATGAAGGCCAGGGGAGGATGTCAGATGTCTTGTTCTATAACTTTACCTTATTCCTTTGAGGCACGGTACTAGCCAGCAAGCCTTGTCCCCACAGCACTGCAGTTATAGGACACTGCTTTGTTTTTTATGTGGCTATTGGGGATTTGAACTCAGATCCTTATGCTTACACAGCAAGCCCTCTGACTTGCTGAGCCATTTCCTCAGTCCCCTCACCAACATGTTTTATAGGAAATCTTTTATAGACGACAGCTAACAAATGTATTAAAATAGATTCAACTGAATGCCAAGCAAGATGTTCCACCTGTGATCCTGGCTTTGGGGGCCAAGGCAGGAATGTCACAAGTGCAAGGCCACCCTGGGCTACACAGTAACACTGTGTCAAAAGAAATTATCAACTACCATTATTTAATCTGATCTGTGAAGTAGTGGTTTGGGACTTTTATGTTTGTTTGTTTTTTCAAGACAGAGTCTCATTGTGTAGCCCTGGCAGTCCTGGAACTCAAGAAATTCACCTGCCTCTGCCCACTGAGTGCTAGGATTAAAGGAAGAGCAGTCATGAGAGATTCTATGGAAGACTCAGTTGAACTTCACAGTTAATTAGAAGTGGCCTAAAGAGTTGATAATTATCTATTAAAAGAAATGTGGGTATGAAACTGGAATGCTTGATTAAAAGTTTCTAATATAACCCATGATGCACAAGGGATTCTTTGCTGGTAAGCTGTTCACTAGACTTCTTGTTTATGGCTTCAGCTGTCATGGAAAGGTATTGACCCACCACTGTTCATGAAAAATGTTGAGAGCTTTGAGCTCACTGTGTCTTGGGTGTTTTTCTAGCTGCTATAGCTGCTAAAAGATAGGCCTTGCCTTCAGAGAGCTCACACTAATGACTCTTAACTGGTGTTAGAGTTGCATAGCTTTATTACTTTATAATCAAATATCTCATTGTTGAGTGAAGAGAACTTGAGAAACCTTATTCCCTTCGGCATGGTAACGATTTGTTCTTCAAAGGGGATAAAACAAAACAAACACGAACATTTATAGGCAAAGCACAGGTATACAGTAAGGTAAACAAATACTCAGTATGCCTGTATGATTAAAATGTCGCCAAAGGGAACGTGCCAGAAAAGGCTCTGTAATGGTGGGGGAGTCAATCGGGATTGCTAAGAAATGACAAAGTCTCAGAAAACTGAGCTAATACACTGTAGTTACAGCTGTCAAGGCCTTGAATGAGAGGGATCCTCTAATTTTAACTGAGCAGATAAACAGTTTAGACTTGCTAGTAAGATTGTTTTTCCTGCATTTTACATACAGGTGTATGTTGTCGGAGGCTATGATGGGCAAAACAGACTTAGCAGTGTAGAGTGTTATGATTCCTTTTCAAATCGTTGGACAGAAGTTGCGCCACTTAAAGAAGCAGTGAGCTCTCCAGCAGTGACAAGCTGTATAGGAAAATTGTTTGTGATTGGTGGAGGACCTGATGATAATACTTGTTCTGATAAGGTAAGCTGTGTGCTTAGAAAACTCCCCATACTGTATATAAAAGGAGACAGGATGGCCTGTTGAGGGGACAGATGGCTAGGTAGCAAAGTGTGAGGGGTCTTTGAAAAAGAGGGAAAAGCCCTGGATTTCAAGTTGCCTCAGTGACACCATCATATAGCCAGTAATTTGTTATGTGTAACAAATGTGATTAAACCTTTGTGAAATGAGGCCCATCTCAGAGTGAAAAACTTCTCTATCATCTACAGGATTTAAAATTTACATGCAACACAGAAAATGTAGAGCAAAGGTCAAGGCACTAATGGTGCTGCTTCCCAGCTAGGTCATGTCTTTAGACCTTTGGAGGGTATATTTGGTTTGGTTTTTAGAATAAAGGAAGAGGAAAGATTGCCTCTATAGTGTAAGTAGGGGATGGTCCAAAGTAGCTGCAGTTCATCTGACTCGGACAGAAGAACACATACCATCCTGGCGTTTCAGGAAATGCTGTGTCTATTCTGAGGAAGGGTACCCAATGGCTAGTTGGTTTAGTGGTGATAATGAAATTTCATCAATTTATTTATTTTCTTACTTTAGTGTTAATATGTCATCAGGTGGTAAAGATGTTAACCACCAAACCTGCTGATCTGATTTCGATCCCCAGATCCTACAGCTGAACGAGAGCACCTGCTCTGCCGGTTGTCCTCTGACCTCCACCTGGGCACTGTGGCAATAACAGATAAAGTTAGCTATTTAAAGTTCATTGAGAATTTATGCTAACTAAAAATGCAATAAACTGGCTGGGCAGTGGTGGTGCATGCCTTTAATCCCAGCACTTAGGAGGCAGAGGCAGGTGGATTTTTGTGAGTTTGAGGTCAGCCTGGTCTACACAGTGAGTTCAAGGACAGCCAGAATTGTTTCACAGGGAAACCTTGTCTCAAAAAACCAAACAAAACAAAACAAAAATAAAAACTAATTAAATTGATGTTCTTTTGAAGTAAGGTTTCCCTAAAAGCATAACGAAATTCTATTCAGATTGAAACATGATGCATAAAGCAATTTCAGAAAAACTTAAGACTTACTTTTAGTATACATTAGTAAACCTGGAGGCCATTCTTCTTGGAAATAATCTGTGTGTATTTTGTTACTGTCTTTTTCTTGATAGTAATAACTTAGGCTTTTTTTGGTCATTTGTTTGTTTGTTTTTGTTTTTAAACAAAGGAGTTTTATCTTTCACCAATAAGCAAGAATTTCCCTAATTTAATTTTTTTTTTTTTAATTTTTCGAGACAAGGTTTCTCCGTAGCTTTTGGTTCCTGTCCTGGAACTAGCTCTTGTAGACCAGGCTGGCCTTGAACTCACAGAGATCCGCCTGCCTCTGCCTCCCAAGTGCTGGGATTAAAGGCGTGCGCCACCACTGCCTGGTAATTCATAAATTTTATAAATAAGACTAACTTCATTTAATTCTTTGAATTAATGGCATTTGATTTTTAACCATGTTAATATATTAACATTTTAAAGCAAATTTACATATGTGTTTAGATATCTTCTTACTTTGTATTTTTCTGTATTATTAGGTTCAGTCTTATGACCCAGAAACCAATTCTTGGCTACTTCGTGCAGCTATCCCAATTGCTAAGAGGTGCATAACAGCTGTCTCTCTGAACAACCTGATCTATGTTGCTGGTGGACTGACCAAGGCGGTGTATTGTTACGACCCAGTTGAAGACTACTGGATGCACGTACAAAACACATTCAGTCGACAGGTAATAGGACAAAGTCCAAACAGAAATGAAGAAGAAATAAGTGACATGATTATTTACTTGAATGTCACTTTTCAAATACTTCATAATTTTTTAAACTCCCTCCTAAGGAATTGTTTTTTTAATTTTTTTAATGTTTTGTTTGTTTGTTTTTTTGTGGTGCTTGGGATTTGGGTCCCGGACCTCATGAGCCCTAGGTAAACACTACACTGAACTGCATGTTCTGCTCAGCAGGTTAACTTCTTTTTATCAACCCAATATGAAGTACCTTTTTTTTTTTTTTGACAGAAAAACCCCCAGCCTTCATTTTTCATAATCTTGTCCCATTGTTCTGCCATTTCTCTTCTGTGTTTCAGAAGAGGAGAGGAAGACTCAGGGCCCTTTGTTTAGAGCTTATAGTTTTGTTGTAAAGGAAATAAACGATAGTGCTCAGGCCTCTTTCATCCGCATGTTCATTCCATCTGAGGCTGCAGCTCCCTTTATCTTTGTGTTCCCAGAAAGACTCCCAGCTTCCGGGTTCTTGGCTCTGCTCACTTTCCTTTTACTACCAAAATACTGCTTCTGTCTCTCCTCACATGTTAGTGTGTGCATAGGGATGTGGGTGCCCAGAGAGACCAGAGGGGGGAGCACTCCTGTAGTTTCAATTACAGGTGGTAGTGAGCTCCCTGATGTGTGGGTGCTGGGAACCAAACTCCAGCCTTCTGCAAATGACGCAAGTACTCTTAACCCCTGAACCAGTCTGCTCTCCCAAAATGTATTCTTTGTTTCTTTCCATCTATCTTTCTTCTTCCTTTCTTTCTTTGATTAGTTGGCAGGATTTTGTCTTTCTATTTTTCTTTCTTCCTTTTTTTGAGAAAGGATCTCACTATGTAGTCCTTCCTTCTTGAAACTCACAGATCTGCTTTCTTTTCCCTCCTGAATGCTGAGATTAAAGGTGCGCCCCATACACATTTTTTTTTGGTTTTTCAAGACAGGATTTCCTCTTTGTAGCTTTGGAGCCTATCCTGGGACTTGCTCTGTAGGCCAGGCTAGCTTCGAACTCAGAGGGATCCACCTGCCTCTGTCTCCTGAGTGTTGCAATTAAAAGGCGTGCATGTGCCACCACCACCCAGCCAAAAACACATTTCTTAAAGTCACCAACCAGTCACATCTCCTGTTTTCAGTCTCTTTTTTTTTTTCCACTCCATCTTTAAGTATTAATGTTGCTTAGCCTCTTTCCCCTGACTTTAACTCTAGTTTACTCCTGAATTACTTCATTTGCTGCTCAGGACTCACCTTGTTCCAGCTCCTGTTCCCAACAGCTGTGTGGCATTGTACAATAGAATCTGCTATTCTGCTGCTGTCTCTGTGTCCAGACATTTCAGGTTTTTTCCCTGTCTCTAAAAGTGAAGCTCACACATTGGAGCTGTCCTCAGAGTCCTGTCCTGTCTAGTAGCTTCTCTAAACCTGTTTTTTGTTTTAATTTTCTGTAACTTTATTCCAATTGCATTGTTATTTTTATTTTCAGTACAAATCACAATATTTTATTGGCTTGTGTTGCTCCCTCAGCCTATGATGCTTTGTTTACCTTCTGTACTTGTAATTCCACTCATCTTTCAACAACAAACGCAGGTTACCTTGGTCAGAACTGACCTTTTCCCCACTCCTTTTGTAGTATTCACACTGAGTACAGCAGTTGCACACGCCTAAAGTCCTTGCTTTATTTTATTTTGTTGCCTGGTCGGTTTTGGTTTTTTTGACTGGTTCTCAGGCTGTTGGAACTAGCCTTGAACTTCTCTTGATCTGCCTTCCCCTCCAAAAAGCTTGGATTCCAGATGTGTACTACAGTGCCAGAATCCCTTGTGAATTTAGGTTTTGAAGAGTTTTTTAAACATTTATTTATTTGTTTGGGTGTTTGTATGTGTGTCACAGCACATGTAAAGATCAGAAGGCAACATGTAGCATCCCACTATGTGTATACTGGGATGGAACGCAAGTTGCTGGGATTGGCAGGAAATACCTTTAACTAGCGAGCCATCTACCAAATCCTTGTTATAATTTGATATGAGAGTGTGCTAGCATGCGTGCGTGCGTGCGTGTGTGTGTGTGTGTGTGTGTGTGTGCGTGTGCGCGCGCACGCGCACGCGCGTATATTATGGCTGCATGCCACGTGTATGAGTGAGTGTTCCCAGATAAGAGAAAAGAATGTTGTGTCCCCTGGAATGACTGTTAGGAACTGAACTTGGTCCTCTAGAACAGGAGCAAGTACTCTTAACCACTAAGCCATCTCTTTATACTTCCCTGGA
>NW_004949141.1:1270553-1279792 GCF_000317375.1 Microtus ochrogaster
CTCTGCCCCTTGGAATTCAGCCTTCTTTAGGATACTATTGAATTAGAAGTTCATTTCCTGTATATCTTGCATATGTTTATGTTGATAATATATTTTGCTGAATTAGTGAACAGATGAAGTAAATGGCCTGACCAATAGACCCCCGCATGATAGGAGATAAGAGCACCCTTGGGTCTCCTCCAGCATCTCACATGTGCTCATACACTGCTGCACACAAAATGTAATTTTTTTTTAAGTAAGGGAGGAACATTTTAAGTCAGTGATGAATATTTCTTTTCCTTCTTCAGTATATCAAATATTTAAAATGTTAGTAAAGTTTAGAATTGTTATATAAGGGAAAATCTGAAAGCAGGTTCGTAATCTCAGAACTCATTGCGGGTACTGAGACAGGAGAATTGTTATCAATTCTAGGTCAGCCTGGGCTACAGACTAGTAAGATTCTTTATTTTTGTTTTTTTTTAAAGACTCACCTTTGTAAGAATAGCTCTTTTTGCCTAGTAATTATTTACACACAAATACAATTTGGCCAAGGATCTCTTTATGTAGAAAAAAACTATTGGTGGCATTTGTGTCCCCACTAAGACCTCTGATAACAGGGTTTTGTTGTTGTTGTTTTGTTTTACTTTGATTAAAACTTTTTTTTCTCTTGGTGGTGGTGGTGCATGCCTTTAGTCCCATCACTTAGGAGGCAGATACAGGTGGATTTCTAAGAGTTTGAGGACATCCTGGTCTACAGAATGAGTTCCAGGACAGCCAGGACTACACAGAGAAACCCTGTCTCAAAAAAAAAAACAACCAAAGAAACAAACTGATTTTCATTTTTTTCAACTTAAGGCCCTCTCAAGGGACTTAGTGTCCCTGTTCATTGATCATGTGATAATTACAATAGCTGCCCTTCACTGCAGTGAGCTAGTCAAACCTTTTTAGTCTTCTTGTTTTGGCCTTTGTTACTCACTTCATGCAAATACTCATGAATAACAGGCGTTGGGCCAAAGGTAGATGAGATGATATTATATCTTCTTTTTTTGTACTGTGTTAAAACATATTGTTGTTTTTCTGTTTATTGTCAAATCCATTATCTCCAGTAGTTAATTGGTTTTTTGTTTTGTGTATTTGGTTAAACAGGAAAACTGTGGTATGTCTGTGTGCAATGGTAAGATCTATATCCTGGGTGGAAGACGGGAAAACGGAGAAGCCACAGACACTATTCTCTGTTACGATCCTGCAACAAGTATCATCACAGGGGTCGCTGCAATGCCCAGACCAGTGTCCTACCACGGCTGTGTGACTATTCATAGATACAATGAGAAATGCTTTAAGCTCTAAACCTGGGGTACCTCACACAAGAAGCCACGCAGTCCAAGAGGGAACTTTTAAAGTAAGAACACATCTCCTTTGTGCTGTATGGAAAAAGAAATAAAGAAATAGCCCTGATGCCGTTTTCCAAAAAATAACAATATTTCAAGCTGTAATAGGTTCTTTCCTGTAACGGGGGAGAGGCTGTTAAGATGATGGCAGTTAAAGCCAGGCATAGTAGTGCACACCTTTAATTCCAGCACCCAGAAGGCAAAGGCAGGTGGATTTCTTCGAGTTTGAGCCCAGCCTGATCTACATAACAAGTTCTAGGTCACCAGGGGCTACACAATAAGGCCTGTCTTCAAAAAAAAAAGTCATAATGATAATTTGGCCTATGAATATATTTTTGCATCTGTGAGAAACTGTGTGGGGTAGGGAATGGCATCCAGCTGTAAACTTCTTAGGGATTTGTGAACCATCTTTTAGAAATGTTTATTTCTTTTTTGTCTGTTATGTAGAGAAAAATTGTATGACTGAAGCTTCATTTAGGTTGAATTGCCTGATGTTAAGAATGTTTAGCATTCATTGTGATGGAAGAAGCGAGTTTTAAATACATCTGTCACTGACTTATCCCTACTGGTTAATTTCACTGAAGGTGTTTTTTTTTTTTTAAGCTGTAAAAATGTAGTGACAATTCAGCTACCATAAAACATCAAATTTAATGACTTTATAGACTATTCTCTGTTACTAAATACTTTTTTGAGCTTATGTAGGAGATATAAAAGGAGATTTAAACTATACCTTAGTCCCTAAGGAAAAAATTAAAATAGCTATCAGAGGAAAAAAAATGTGATCCAGTTTGGTTCTCAGGGTATTTAATGAATCATCTGTGAGTTCTTCACTGAAGTCCTTCCTTAAAGCTAGCATAGGAGTTGAATTCCTTTTCCAGAGCCAGGATGTGGGCACACCTGTCTCTGGGATCTGGACAGTGCATCAAACCAAATTGGGACTGAAGAGATGGCTCAGTGTTTAAGAACATTTACTGCTCTTGCAGAGAACCCTGGTTTGGTTCCTAGTATCCACATCAGATGGTTCACAAAGACCTGTAATTCTAGTTCCAGGGAACCCAGCTCCCTCTGGCCTCCCTGGGCACCTACAGGCATGTGGTGCACATAAATTCACACAGACACACGTATGTACATTAAAGAAATGAATCTTTAAAAAAGATAGGTTTGCTCCCTACGAGCCCAGAAGAGTTGACCTTCCTAGTTTGATGCTTTGTCGAGTCTCTTCCTTGACTTCTGAGCATCTACCAGTCCTAGGAATCTCTACACCAATTCCTTAATAGCCTAGAGCAGAGGCCACTCTTCAGTGGGGCCACTTGTTTGTAAGTTAGTGCCCAGCCACACTGGCCAACAGCAGTTCCGGTCTTCTGAGCGAGAGCTCTTATTTGAGAGCCATTGTATAAAATATTGATCAACGTTTTCAAATTTCTATTAAAAAGTTTTTCCTTTAGGTTTTTTACCTCCATTTTATAAAGGTTACCTGTTTTCAAAGGGAAATACAAAAGTTTTTTCTTAAAAATGTGAGTGGGTACAACAGGAACTATCATAACTAATTAGTGTAACTTCTGTGTGGACACATAACTACTTAAAATGCTGTGGCTCTCACACCACAATATACTCCTTGTCAGTGACTATAATAGTGTCATTAGAGTTCTGTTAACATTAAGGTAATCATCAAAAGCCTACCATTGACAAACTTGATTCCTCATCTTAGCATAATACAAACATTTCTTAGGAGTCAGTGCTTAATTGGAATCTAAATTCTGAGAAAAATGCTAGAAAGTACACTTAGACTTTCCAAGTCATAAATATTAAATGATTTAACTGGTAACTATACAAGCGTTCTGAAAACAATTATCTGTCAGTTGAGAGACTGTTGATGTACAATTGAGATATTTGTACTGTAATTTTATAGTAAATACCTGCATTATACTTTTGTGAGATAATAGAAACTTTTTAATTCATAAATTTTTAACAGTAAAGTGTGTGAACAAAAGTGTTTTGTAAATGCTTAAGATTCTACAAATGATAATTGTTATCCTCATGTATATTTGTAAGATTGTGTCCATTCATAAATACACCATATAAAAAACTTTCTCAAAGTAAATTTGTATTTTATTATTTTTGTCTATTGTAAAAGTATTATCTACTTGTAATTTGTAATGTTTATCTTTCATAATCCTTGTGTTTGTTGTAGTAAATTGGAAAAAATCCTGAGAAATCAGAATTTGTTTAAACAAATGAATTTTTCTTTATGTAATTTAAAAACCATGTAAATTGAGTAGTTGCAAGTTATGTTAAAAGTCACCTGAAAGTACCTCGAATCCTAGAAAATTAAATTTTTAAAGCTGCCCAACTGATATTTTAACTTTTTTTAATTACCTTTCTTATATTTTAATTTTCTTTAATTATCTTTCTTTACTAATTCTTGATAAAAAGTAGTAGTGGTAAGTCCTGGTTTAAGAAACATAACTTTAGGGTATAATTAGTATATTAAAAGGGACATGTCAACCATCTTGGTGACAGACTAATATTCTTTCTGTCCTCCCATAACTGGCAGTTTTTCTTTTGGTAGGTGATGGTTATGTGCACCTCTAGGTTACATGTATGTGTTTATATGTAGACAGTATGGATGTGTGCATACATCACAAACACTAATGGTTTTTGAAGTTTCATTATCAGAAATTGATAATAAGATTAAAAAATTAGTTGATCATATTTTCTTCAAGTGCAGAAGACTAAATTTGAATGCTTCTGGAGGACTCTGTTTTTGAGACAGGATCTCTGTTGCCTGTGCTAGCCTCAAGCTTTTGGCGGCGATTCTTTGGTTTTTGGGTGCTATAGGCACAAATGGAAGCCAGCACCTGTTTTCTAGAATAATCCTTTCATCTGAAAGTCCAGATCTGGCCATGGGGAGCTGTACACCTGTGTAACAGCAGGGTTACAGTCAGAAAGCAGACTTCTCCGGTCACAAGAGCCCATTGTGACCATCTCAGCTGGAGAGAACTTGAAGGTATGTTTTGTGAATCAACAGAAAATTACAGTTACTTGTTGTTGCTTCTTTAAGACAAGGTTTCTCTGTCTAACAGTCCTGACTATCCTGGAACTCCTCTGTAAACCAGGCTGGCCTCGAACCTCTCTCTCCCACATGCTGGCATTAAAGGCATGCACCACCACCACCACCGAGCTACACTTGGTTTTTGTATACATTTTTTCATGAACTTGAATCCTTTTCTAACTCTTCCCCATGTGTGTGACAAGGTGGTCTGAGTTCCGCCTCTTCCACTATGCTGTCCCCACTGACTTTACTAACAGATGAATTGGATTCCATAGCTGTTTTCATGGATGATTGGGACCCAGGTGTTTACTCCATTTGAATCCGGTTTAAAAATACGTAAATGCTCAGGGAGGATGTGAGCTTGTCACTGCTGCCTATTTGGGGTGCTGTCTCTTAAATAGAGTTGCTGACTCTAGACTAAAGTTCTTAGAGAAGCTTCACACATGACCATGGTTGACCATTCATTCTACTTAGGATGACAGTGCTTCGTGAATTGATAGATTCTCCTGGTTAGTATGAATTGTTTGTGTATCTGCTGTCAGACTCCCATCCAGAAACTCAGGAAAGACAAAGGTTGTTTTCTGCTTTTGTCCATGTCCAAACCAGGTGTGTGCTGCTTTTTCCTGACCTGACAATAGAGTTTAACAATCACTTTTGAGAGCCCATCTATGAAGAGAGGGAGTTATCTTCTGTGTTCCTTTAACATCTTGGGATAAATATGTGAAAAGGCTACGTACTCCAGACTTTATGTGGTACCAAGTGATAGGATGATGTCTGGAGGTTTCCTGTGGACTGCCTTGTTTCGTAGTCAGTCCGAGACACCACTAGTTAACAGGACTTGGCCTTGCTAGACTTCGTTTTGCCCAGCTGAGTACGGTGTCAGTGCCTATAATTCCAGCCCTAAGGAAGTGGGGCTCAAGGATCAGGAGAGTTCAAGGACAGCCATGGCTACATAGTCACTTTGAGGCCAGATTTAGCCACGTGAATCACTTCACCCATTTATTGTGTTGGGTAAGCAACAACTCACGATACTACATAACCGAGTGAAGCTGTCTGGCTGACCTGTAAGGCAGTAGGTTTGAGTCACTAAATATAGCCACACCTAATTCCAGGCATCAGACACCATTCCCAAGAGTGTAAACTAATGATACCAGAGTTGTTTTCAAAACATTGCAAACATTTTAAAGTGTTTGTGAGCAGTTTGGAGAGATGGTTCAGCAGTTAGGAGCACTGGTACTTCTCTTGGAAACAATCTGGGGTAGGGGTCCAAATACTTTTCATGGTGGCTCACGTGCCTGTAACTCAGTTCCTGGCATTGCAATACCTACGCAGGCACCAGGCACACATACGGTGCACATACATGTGCAAACACTCATAGTACAGGCAAAACATACACATCAAAATAAATGAAAGTATCATTAAGATATTATATATGAAACTTTTTACATGTGTGTAATTAATAATATTAATAAGATATTAAACTTACATAGGGCTAAAGGTGATCCTAAGTTTTTGAATAGTGAAGGCATAACTTTATCTATCGTTCCAAAGAAGTTTGTTTTCATTTTTGTGCCTTAAGCCTCCCCAGTGCCATTTCAGTCAGATAAAACGCATAAACTGCAGATTTGCCTCCTGTGCGGTTTATACACTTTTTTTCTGGCCTGGCTTTTATTTTTTATTTTTGTTTTGGAAACTGGGTTGGTTTTATCTTTTGAGTCAGGGTCGTATATAGCTCAGACTGGCCTAGAACTCTTGCTGTAGATGATCTTGAACTCCAGTTGTTCTTTCTGTATCTCCCAAATGCTTGGATGATCGCATGTGCCACCATACCTGGCTATTCTTGTTTGTGGGTTGGTTGATTTAATGTCACCCTGGCTAACCTGGAACTCAGGACATGGCCAGGCTGGCCTTGAGCAGTGGTAGTCCTCTGTCCATGTGTGCTAGGATTGTAGGCTTGGGCCATCATACCCACCTGACGGAAAATTCTTTGTGAATTTCAACTCTATAGTTGCTTGGCAGAAAGAGAACGTTAACTGAGGTTGTTGCTTGGTCTACATTAACTCTTGGTACCTAGGTGCTTTTAAAATTCTCAGATAAACCCTCATTAGGCTCTCGTACAGGTCAGTTGAAAGATCTAATAGTGAAAAAGCTGGGTAGTTATATCTGTTATATCCTTACATTAGTAATTAGTTCTGCTCTAGGCTTTTTCTTTTGACTTTCTTGAGAAAGCACTTCCTCTTCCTTATCACCCCCCTGAAGTGTGTAAGTTTCTAGAGCTAGCTGAGGTAAGGCTCAGAACTGAACAACTGTAATGTGTCTTACTGCAACTGCTACACACCCATTGCTCTCACTTTGAATCTTCACAATGAAAAAGAATGTTTTCTTTGTCCTTGTTCTCAGTTCAGTCGTAGTACAAAGTAATGCTTATGTGTTTGTTTAATGGCACTTCTTCCATGGTTGAAAGTTTTAAAAAGTTGTATCTAATGTCTTTTAAATATTACTTGACTATATGGTTGCATTAAATTTTGTTTACCAAAAATCTGATGAGTTTTAGTTTTGTTTTAATACACCCAAGTGATTGTGTAAAAAGGGACAAGGGTAAAATCAGATTTTTATATTTACCAGAATCGCCATAAAATAAGTCATGATATAAACAAGAAACTAAAATAGTGATTTGAAGAAGGGAAATGGTGGCCAACAATACTAAAGTTGATGTGTGTTGAGCACAGTGTCCAGTGTAGCAGTGTTGAGGAGGAACTGTTCAGATGAAACAGAGCTCGGGTTTAATAAAGATGTTACTACAGCTTACCTATGAATATGTGTGTGATATACATGTTAGTGAGTTTTGAATATCAGTGGTTGTCCCCAAATCATGTTCTGTTTGATTAGATTCGCCTTTTATGGGGAGAAAAGGAGAAAATGGTAGTTCGTGTGGGGAAACCAAGGACCACTGACAATAAAAACATCTCGTGCAGAACTGGGAGTCCAGCCAGGGAGTGAGTCAAGAACCCTTGCTCCTCCTAAGTGGAGGACAGCTTCAGAAATGTGGGTTAAAGCAGCCTTAGTAACTTGATACCAGGTGTCTCAGGACAACACTGTCTCTTAGAAGTTGGATAAATGGGAAAGATAGCTTCTGCTTTTTAATGTTGCTAAGTTAGTTTGCTCTTCTGTACATGTTTGTTAACTGTTCGGATGTGGTAAAAGAATCTTTCCCAGATTCTGTAAGTTGTAACAAAGGCAGTTGTTAAAAATAAAGTTTTGAATCTTTTTTTAAATGAAGCCAGATAGTTATGTATTCCTGCCTTGTAAGGGATTGAGTAGGTCAGTTCTCACAAGAACAGATTGATGTTTAACCCTCTCAGCTCTGTCTCTGACTTTCTGTGACCCTCAGCCCTCATGCAGTCTCCACCATGATGCCGTCTGGGCTGAAATCAAGACAGTGACACACACACAAGGGCTAATTGGTTGTCTTCAACCTTTATTAAAGCTGTGAGCAGAATCAGACTGACTCTGTATGAGCTACCCAGCCAATTAATAAATTACCTATCCAGTATCCAACAAGAGCTGAGTGTGGAGGTGCAGCTTTAATCCCAACACCCAGAGGCAGAGGCAGGCAGATTTCTATGTGTTCCGGGCAGAAAAATAAATAAAACTAGACCTATGGCATGACCCAGCTATACCACTCCTAAACATATACCCAAAGGACTCTACCCTGCCACAAATACACATCCATGTTCATTGCAGCTCTATACAAAAATCAGGGTTGGAAGGAGACATCAAAAATCGAACACATGGGGCTGGAGAGATGGCTCAGAAGTTAAGAGCATTGCCTGCTCTTCCAAAGGTCCTAAGTTCAATTCCCAGCAACCACATGGTGGTTCACAACCATCTGTAATGAAGGCTGGGTACCCTCTTCTGGCCTGCAGGCATACACACAGACAGAATATTATATACATAATAAATATTTTTAAAAAAAATCAAACACAGCATTGAACCCCAGATACTGTGATACTGACCTGCCGAGCAAGATGCGCCTGATGTGATAGTAGCATGACTATTCAGGAGTAATGGCTGCTACCTGGTTGGGTCTGAGGAACACCTTGATGGAGGGAATACACGTGTGGTGCTTTAATTCTGGTCAAAAGCTGGTGGTGCCAGGCATGGTAGTCCCAGCACTTGGGAGGCAGAGCCAGGCAGATCTCTGTGACTTCAAGGCCAGGCTGGTCTACATAGCTATTTCCAAACCAGCCAGAGCTATGTGATGAGACCCTATCTTTAAAAAAAGGTCTGCAGTGTTTGGGTGGAATGTTGTCTAGTCAAGCCTGTTAGATCTGTGCTTTCAATATTTCTGGATTTTGTTGGGAAGGCATATTAATTGGTGAGAGTATAGTATTGAAGTCACCCTTTGCTGTTGGTGACTGTGTGGGTTATTGTGTGACTTTACATTAAAAACACTTGGCTGAACACCATGGCACATACCTTTCATCGCAGCACTTGGTAGGCATGAAGACCTCTGAGTTCCAGGCCAGCCTTATTTACATAGTGAGTCCCAGGTCAGGGCTATTTACTGAGGCCTTTTCTCAAAAAAACGGGTTGTGATGAGGAGGAGATAAAAATGAGAACAGAAAAGTAGAAAGAAGTAAATGAGATCCAGGTTAGCAGTATAATAAAGAATGATTTTAGACTAGATCAAAAGACGTATCAGCCGGGCGGTGGTGGTGCACTAGCCTTTAATCCCAGCACTCGGGAGGCAGAGGCAGGCGGATCTCTGTGAGTTTGAGACCAGCCTGGTCTACAGAGCTAGTTCCAGGACAGGCTCC
>NW_004949141.1:1279892-1280373 GCF_000317375.1 Microtus ochrogaster
AGTTTGAGACCAGCCTGGTCTACAGAGCTAGTTCCAGGACAGGCTCCAAAGCCACAGAGAAACCCTGTCTCGAAAAACCAGAAAAAAAGAAAAAAAAAAGAAAAAAAAGGCACATAACAGTAGTGATGAAAAGCAAACTCTCATGAGATAATGGGCACAGGGTGGAGATTAACTAGTGGAGAATAAGAGATGAACAGCGTTGTATGGAGTGGATTGCCAGCACAGCAGCTCAGAGTTAAAAGGGAAAGTTCTCAGATCCTTCTGCTTTTAGCAGGCTCCACTTGGTGCTGTGTAGGGAAGAGGTGAGTGGGAGCGATGGTCTGTGCAGCTCCAGTGTCCGGTGAGGTTCTGGCTTGTGAGGATGGAAGTGTGGTGAGAATTCCCTCAGACTTTTTTTTTTTTTTTTTTTTTTTTTTTTTTTAAAGAATAATCTCTTAATTTTATTTTATTTAATTTTGTTGTTTCTATGTCATCAATTTTG
>NW_004949141.1:1281389-1284367 GCF_000317375.1 Microtus ochrogaster
CTCGGTGTTTGGACGCTAGAGTCCAACACTATCAGATGTACATCTGGCAAATATTTTGTCCCATCTTGTCAGCGGTCTCATCAGACACAGTACTGAAGCTCAGTCATTTCATTGGGTTCCATTTGTTGATTTGGGTATTATTTTCTGCAGACTGGGGTTCTATCTGGAAAGTTCCCTTCTGTGCCTTTGTCTTGAAGCTCATTTCCTATTTTTTTCCTTTAATGGTTTCAAAGTTTCGGGTTTTATGTTCAGGTCCTGAATCCATTTGGAGTTGGTTTTTGTGCAGTGTGTGAGAGAAGAGTCTCACACGCTGGGGTTGGGGGAGCATGCACCCCAGTTTGGCCCTGAAGAGGCTGTCTTTTTGGCCCTGATTTTTGCCTCTTTCTGTTTCTCCCCAACTCCAGGAGGCCTTCTCACAAAATTTTTAATTGAGGTTGAAGAGATGGCTCAAAGGTTAAGAGCACTGACTACTCTTGCAGAAGACCCAAATTAGATTCTCAGCACCCACGTGGCAGTTTACAACTACCAGTAACTACAATGCAGTGGGATACAGTGCCCTCTTCTGGTCTCCAGGGCCACCAGGAATGCATTGGTAGAGGTGTGCAAGGCAAAACATCCATACACGTAAAAATGAAATCTTTTTTTTTTAAATCACCTGCTTTCTCAGTGAAATGAAGAGAAAATAGAATATACCCTCTTCTGCTTCTCTGCTGATAACTGGTACAAAGCAGTTTGCTTCTGTCTAAGTCGAAGTCTTTTGGGAGATTAGAAGAGAGATCTTATGATCATCTTTTGAGATGATGCATCTGTAGTTTTATAAAAGATTTATATGTCAGTGTAGGGTAAGAAGCCCCGTCTCTGCCCATTGCTTGTTCCTTCTCCCTGTTTGGCTTTTTTTTTCTTTAGATATGGCAAGGTTAACACCCATTCCCAAATGTCTTGCTTCCCTGTTACTGTGATAAAAACACTAACCAGAAGCAACTTGGGAAGGAAAGGGTTTATTTCAGCTTATAGGCTATAGTCAGTCATTGAGCAAAGTCAGGGCAGGAACCAGAAGGCAGTAACTGAAGCAGATCCACAAAGGAATGCTGCTTACTGGCTTGCTCAGCTAGCTACCCTTCTAGACAGTCTAGAAGCCCCTACCCAAAGATGGCACTGCCCACAGTGTACTGATCCCCCCGCATCAATCTGCAGTCCAGATCATGCCCCACAGACAAGCCCACAGGCCAGTTCCTCAGTTGACTCTAGTTTGTGCCCGGTAATAAAAACTGACCAGCTCCTCAACCCTTTCTCTTTGCCTATAAAGTTCACTGAATTTCCTGTCCTCCCCTCAGCCCGTCTTGACTGTGTAACTGATATTTGGCCTTTTCATCAAGTCCAGAGACCTGTTATCTTTTGATAAGTTCCTTATGAGAGTTGTTTTCAATTGCATTTCAATAAGGAACTTTGCCCTTAGCCGCCCCCCCCCCACCCACTTAGGAACTCTCCCACACTGGAGATGATAAAGACCTGGACTGGTAAGGATGATGGAAAGAGAGTAGGGAGGTAGACAGACAAAATGAGACTGGGGCTAGAGATGGCTCAGCTGGTAAGCACACTGGCAGCTTCTCCAGAGGACCTGGGTTCAATTCCCAGCACTTACATGGCAGCTTAAGCCATCTGTAACTCCAGTTTCAGGCGACCCAGTGCCCTCTTTTGGCCTCCAGGCACACCAGTACTGTACAGACATGCAGGTAAAAAACTCCCATGCCTATAAAATATAAAATAAAATAGTTTTAAAAGGGAAAAGATGAGGCTGATTAGACAGTACAGTGAGTAAAACTACCAAGCTTTACAATATAAATTAAATCCCTAGGCCCTACATGGTAGAAGGAAAGAACAGATTCCTACAGTTGTACACACACATACATCTGTTAAAATAACCAAACAACAGAAACTTATAGAAGAAGGCATTTGATCTTTATCTTTTTTGAGACAGGGTTTTATGTAACCAAAGATGACTTTGAATGCTTTCTGCCCCCAACTCCCATGTGCTGTGATTCTAGCATCAGCTACCATACTCAGTTCTGTGCAGTGTGCTAGGCATTGAACCCAGGATCTTGTGCCTGTTAGGAAAGCAATCTATTAATTGAGATATGCCCCCAGTCTGGTATATATGGATCTAGACAGAACACTTAGTTTTTTAGAGGTGTCTAACACCTATAAACAGTGCTATAAAAGCAGGTTAGAGGCTGGAGAGATGGCTCAGTAGTTACGAGCACTGGCTGCTTTTGCAGAGTGCCCAGATTCAATTCTCAACACCCTCCTGGTAGCGAACAACTGCTTTTAACTCCAGTTTCAAGGGATCTGATGCCCTCCTCAGACTTCTGAAGGCAGCAGGTATACAGGTATTGTGCAGACATACGTGTAGGCAAAATATATCTAAGGAGCTACTGAGAGTCTAAGTCCCCAAAGAGGGTGGTGGTGGCAGTCATCAGCACAGGGGTCATTGTCTCTGGGAAGGGACAGCCCTGGCCCAAGTGATGGTGATGAGCAAGAAGAATGAAGATGTACCCATGAAAGCAGTGATGGACCAGATGTTCATAGAAACTGGAAAAAACACCAACAGTCGCTGAGAACTAAGCAAACTGAGTACAGTGGGATCAGTTGACGGCACAGTATAAAGGCAATGAAAGAAAGGACTAGAACACATTCCTCTTGACTTGGTGGCTGAAATCATCTCAAAAGGCAGAGTCCTGATACCTGACAGTGTAAGAAGGAACTCCTGCAAAGAATAAGAACGTTCCTGCTCTGCACACCAGTCATTAAGAGTGAAATAGAACGTATTGTTCTATGGATTTAGCCCTGAAAGTAAAGCTTGCCATAAATTAGAAGTAGATTTTTCCGAAAGAAAGTCATTTCTGTATGATGGTAAAAAAATTAAAAACCTTTTGTGCCATGTATGTATTACAGAGACAGGGGGGAGGGGGAGGGGGAGG
>NW_004949141.1:1284480-1286185 GCF_000317375.1 Microtus ochrogaster
GGGAGGGAGGTAAGAGTGAGGGAGAGAGAATATTGCCTGTGGTAATTATCTCCATGGCAATAAGAGAGCCCAATGATTGAGAATTTAGGGTTGCAATGGAGGGCGAGCTCTTAACAGAAAACAAAAGGAAAAGTATGTGAGCTTGTTGGGTTTTGGTCAACTTGACACAATCCAGGGTCATCTGGGAAGAGGGACCCTCAATTGAGAAAATGCTTCCATCAGACTGGCCTTCGTGCAAGTGTGAGACATTTTCTTGATTCATGATTGATGTGGGAGGGAGCCCTGGGCAGGTGTCCTGGAATGTAAAAGAAAGCAAGCTGCGCAAGCCACAAGGAGCCAGCAAGTAAGCAGCATTCTTCCCTGGTTTCCGCTTCAGTTCCTGCCTCCAGGTTATGTTCCTTCCTGCCTTGGCTTCCCTGATGATGGACCGGAACCTGTAGGACAAACTCTTCCCTCTCCATGGTTTGAACATGGTATGGTATTTTTCATAGCAATAAAAAGGTGTACTGGTTGACTTTTGTCAACTTGGAGACATGTGGGAAGAAAGAATCCCAACTGAGAACATGCTTCTATCAGATTGCTTGTAGGTAAGTCTATAGGGCATTTTCCTGATTGGTGCGCATGGGCCTGTCCCATGAACATTGGTGTGACTCCTGGGCTGGTGGTCCTGGGTTGTATAGGAAAGCAGACCGTGCAAGTCATGGAGGAGGAAGCCAAGTAATCAGTTTTCCTCCATGACTTCTGCTTCCGTTCCTGCCTCCAGGTTCTTTTTCGTCCCCAGTCTCACCCTAGTTTGTCACTGCCTTTAGATAGGTTTTATGTATGTATGTATGTATGTATGTATGTATGTATGTATGTATGTATGTATATATACGAGCCTTTTGACCTGCAAGTATGTCTCTATGCCACGTGTGCCTGGTGCTCATAGACACTAGGTGAGTATGTTGAATCCTCTGAAACTGAGATTGTGGATGGTTATGGGCAACTCTGTGGTGCTATAAGTGAACTAAAATCCTCTGCAAGAGCAGCAAGTGCTCTTCACCCCTGAGCCAGCTCTCTGGCATCTCTCAAGATGCTGTATGTGTCAGGGGTGCCTTTTCAAAATCAACAAATTCTCTCCTTTCACACACACACACACACACACACATTTTCCTGCTTCACAAATACCCAGCCTGGATATGTAGGAGGTTTCTAAACCCTCCAGCTTTCTTTTCCTGCCAACAAGATCCTGACCCAGACAGGTTAGAGGTCCTGAGCATTCCACCCTGCTGTGTGCTTTTATCACCCTCATACAAACCTGCCCAGGCAAAGTGGAGAGAGGTCTCTGGACTCTCCACCTAGGGCAGAACTTTTGCCCCTGAGTTCACCTCACTGATGAAGCCAGAGGAGCTCAGCACCGCCGTTCTCTGTTGCCACCAGTACTCCTCACTGCTGCATCTGCAATGCTGCCTGACTAGGGAAGGGACAAGTTCTTGACTCATGTCTATTATCTGGAAATGTGCACCTGGCTCTGAACTCCTCTAGCTCCTTAAATGATAGCTCATGGGATTCCCCAGCATGCTCACACCTGAAATCAAAGGATACATGGAACTGTTGTTCCTAACACCACTCCTCCACTCCAGACCCCCAGCACTCCTGACCACCCACACCTCCATACCCCTGTATTCCAGACCCCCAGCACTGCTGAATACCTACACCTCCATAC
>NW_004949141.1:1286350-1293404 GCF_000317375.1 Microtus ochrogaster
TACCCCTGTATTCCAGACCCCCAGCACTGCTGAATACCTACACCTCCATACCCCTGTATTCCAGACCCCCAGCACTGCTGAATACCTACACCTCCGTGACCCTAAACTCTCACACCTCCACAGACTCCGCTACTCTGGTTATAAAGTAAGAGGACTGGGACACACACACACACACACACACACACACACACACACACACACACACACAGTGGAGGAAAGACCATGACAGCAGAAACAAGATCCATGAAAAACAAGAAATACCAAAATTTGAAATAAATATTCAACTCAGGTGTTGTCTTAACCAGCCGACAGTTGGGCAAATTCCAATGTAAAAAAAAAAATAGTAACACGAAAAGCTAAGACAGAATATCTCCTCCAAAATTACCTATCCCTTACTAATAGGCACCAGTGAGATTGAATTAGATGAAATTTCAGACAAAGAATTTAAAAAAAAAACAATTTTAAGTATGTTTAGAGATCTCAAAGGAATACTGGGCAAAATGAAGGCATCATCATAGCTGATTTAAAGTAATATGGTAGAGCTATAGTAATAAAAATAGTATGGTACTGGTATAAAAATAGATACTTAGGATAAAGAAATAGACTAGAAGATCCATATAAATGGCTATGCAACTACAGCTACCTGGTTCTTTACCAAAAGGCAAAAGCACATACTGGAGAAGACACCATCTTCAATGAATGGTACTTAACTGGGTATCCACATGTACAAAATGAAACTAGATCTTGTTTTTCAGTCTGCAAAATAATCAACTCCAAATGGATTAAGGACCTCAACACATAACCTGCTTCTGCCTCCTGAGTGCTGAGATTAAAGTTGTGAGCCACCATTCATCAGCTGGGAGTGGAGGGGATTAAGTAGGGATTGGGGTGGAGGGACTGGGGAGCTGAGGGGGCAGACATAGGGGCTAACCAACATATATGAAGAGATTACTACTTTGTAAGTCAATCTAAAAAGAGAAGAAGTGTGCATGTGCAAGCGTGTGTGTTTACAAAAGCAGCTAGAAGGGAGACGTGGCTGGATGCTGCTGCTCCTAGAAGCAGCTGTACATTAAACAGAAATTCAAGAAATGAGATACCTCCCTATATGTTGTTAGGGACATACAGAAACACCCAAAATAATACAGTCTCTTGCATTCTTTTTGGTTTCCCACTATATAGAACCAGATGACCAGACACTATTGCTGAATACACTGTACACTTTGGATATTAGAGATAGAGAAATCAAGGTTTAACTGAGTTGAATGTTTCCTCCCAGCTGACAGGTTTTCATAGTGTACTCTTCTGCAAACCTTGAGAATCACAGTACAGACTGTGCCAGGAGAGATGTGCCTGCTGGTGCAATAGAGCCATAACTGTGACGGAATGTGTGAGTCAGGGTTTGATAAAGGAACAGAACTTAGGAGTGTGTGTGTGTGCGCGCGCGCGCGTGTGTGTGTGTGTGTGTGTGTGAGAGAGAGAGAGAGAGAGAGAGAGAGAGAGAGAGAGAGAGAGAGAGAGAGAAGCAGAGACAGAGACAGAGAGGGAAATTTATTAGATCATTAGAATGGCTTTTAATCTGTGGTGTGGGTATCTCAACAATGGCTGTCTCCTGACAGAAAGGCCAAGAATCTGGTGGTTGTTCAGTCCAAAGAATGAATATTTTAGCAAACCCAATCTGGTGCTCGAGTTCCAGAGGATTCTTAAAGAGCTGAGGGTCCTCAAACTACACAAGAATCTCAAAGAAGTAGGTTCAAACACCAGTGAAGGAATGCCTCAGTAATAGGACATGTGAACTTGCCAGTGAGAGTGAAGGCAAGTAGCAAAAAAAACAAAAGCTTCCTTCTTCTGCATCCTTTTATGTGGTTTGCCACCAGGTACAGCCCAGATTTAGGGTGGGTCTTCCCATCTCAAATAATGTAGTTAAAAAAAAATCCCTTATCTGGGTAGCCAGCTGTTTGGGTTTTAGTTGATTCCAGATGTGATCAAGATGACAACCAAGGTTTGCCATCACAGGGGTAGCCAACTCTTCTTGGATGGGCAGAAGGAAACATGTGCCTGGTACGGTAAAGCCAGTCAAAAAGCCATGGTTGGTGAGGATATAAGCACTAAAGGGGAACTGACTGTTGTGTACCTGAACTGACATGGCACCAAACTGCCTTCTAAGTATTTATGTTTATCCTCACAGACAGATGACACAGGCCTCATCGGAGAAACTTTTCTCGCAGTGAATGGTGGTGAATACAGAATCGTGGCTGTTCAAGGTGCTGAGATTAACTGAGTCCAAAGTGGACATTTACAACACCTCCTCTACAGCTCAGGTAGCATCACCAAAGAATGAAGGAGCCAGAAGACCGGGAGAAGGGCTGTGCAATGATCTCTTCAGAAAAATATGGATGTCTATAGTTGTTTGAGTCCTAAAACCACCATGTATCTGGATTATCTTGAATCCTGATCCTACTGCCTCTGCCTTCCAAGTGCTGGGGTTATAGGGATGCACTACCATATTCTACCCAAAATCTGGGTTTCTGGAATGCCATCTGCAAGCAATCGAGAGCAGCAGCTCCATCACACACTACCCCTTTTTTCAATGCCACTGTTGTGACTTCTATACTAGGCAGTTTCCAACTAGACCAAAGGAAGTGGGCTTCCAACTTCTTGGGCACTTAGATATTTCTATGTGCTTGCCTTGGAGTTTGACCAAAGTGTGAACTGTGAATTACCTCCAAAATACTCATCCTGACCTCACCTTAACCTTTTCCCCATGTCTCGCTGCTCTGTTGCTGTGAAGAGACACCAGGACCAAGCAACTTATAAAAGAATGCATTTAATTATGAATTTCAGGGTTGGGGATTTAGCTCAGTGGTAGAGTGCTTGCTTATCAAATGCAAGGCCCTGGGTTCAGTCCTCGGCTAAAAAGAAAACTATGGACTTGCTAACAGTTTCAGAGGGTAAGTCCGTGACCATCATGGTAAGGAGCAAAGAAAACAGCAGGGAAGGCATGGCGCTGGAGCAGTAACTGAGAGCTTACATCTTATTCAAAAGTTGAAAGCAGAGAGAAAGGGCCTGAGCCTGGCATGGACTTTTCAAATGTCAAAGCCCACACCCAGTGACACACCTCCTCCAAACAAGGCCACACCTCCTAATCCTTTTCAAAACAGTTCCACCAACTAGTTAGTGACCAAACATTTCAATATGAACCACTGGGAGCCATTCTCCTTCAATTTCATGGAATTAATTGATGTCATAGGTGCTAGGGATGGAACCCAGGGCCTCACACATGTGCTGAGTTACATACACCTATCTGCATGAACTCAATCTTTATCTTCCAAACTCCTATTCTCTGAATTTTCATTTCCTTCTCAATGAAGCATTTATTGACCTAAACTTAGATTAGATCCAGATTCCCTGTCAAATGATAGTTCTGCTGAGGCTGCTACATGTGCCAATAACCCTAGCATTTAGGGGGCTAGAAAGCATGAGTGTGTGCTCAAGGCCAACGTGGCTGAAAAGCAAGATTCTTTCTCAAAGGATAAAATAATTACTAGGGTGTAAATTTCTCAGGCCCGATTCTGCTTTGTGTGCTTCTATATCCTCATAACTAATGGAACAGAGTTTCAGAAAAATAGAAAAACAATAAATGTTCTTGAGAAAATAAACAAATTTTACTTCTGATAAACCTAAAAGTCAGAAGGCAAGAGGCAAGATAAAATGTCTCTAGTCTTTTGTCATTGTTCACACAGTTTTTTGGTTTTTTGTTTTGTTTTGTTTTTTTGTTTTTTGAGACAAGGTTTCTCTCTGTAACAGTCCTTGCTGTCCTGGAACTCGCTTTGTAGACCAGGCTAGCTTTGAACTCACAGAGATCTACCTGCCTCTGAGTGCTGGGATTAAAAGCCTGTGCCACCACTGCCTGGTGTTCAGAGTTTTTGAATCAATATTATAGGTCACGAGTGAACTTTTTTTCTTTTAAGGCAGGTCTCATTATTCAGCTTTGTCTGTCCTGGAACTTACTATATGTCGGGTAAAAAGGCCAGCCAAAGAAACCCACCATGGCTCCGAAAACAAAGCCAGTGAAAGAAACACACTCAGGTTCAAAGACCTGAGCCATTGAAAGAAATGCTTTAGTCCTGAACCCAGAACCAAAGAAATACACCCTGACTCTGAAACCAGTGCCAAAGAAACACACTTTGGCTCTACAACCAGTGTCAGTGAAAGAAATATGCCCTTGCCTCAGAACTAGAGCCAAAAGCTAAAAAAGGCCAGTGAAAGAAACACACTTTGGTCCTGAAATCAGAGCCATCTCTGCCCCTGACCAACTAAACTAACCAATCCCTTAGCAGAGAAAACTAACCAACCCTTTTTCTTCCCGGGGAAACCCACCCCTAAGAAACCCTATATAAGCCCTGCATCTGTTCAGTTTGCTGCCGCTCTTCTTCCACCCTGGTAGAGGCCACCACTCTCCTGGATTCTTCCCTCCCAATAAATCTCTTGAACGAGGTTTGGGTGAGACCTTCTTCTGTCAGAGCAGAGACAGAGGGGGTTGGGCCAGTAATACTTTCTTTGGGAAAACTTTACCCTAGCAGAGAGGAGTTGTTAAACTCTGGGGTACTGGAGCCGAACTGTAACAACTTTGCTGCCCTCTCCTGCTGGAACACAGCTGTTATATTGGTGAAGTCTTTCCCAAGAGTAGGGCTGTAAGCTGCTATGCTTATGTGAAGTGTGGTATTCCCTGGTTCACAACTGCCAGAACACTCCTCCACCTGAGCTGTAACACTCAGTATTCCCTGTCCCCCGACTGTCAGAATACTTTTTCACCCAAGCTGTAACACTCAGTATTCCTTGGCTCTCCAGTGCCAGGATCCCTTTCCAACAGAGTCACGGGCTTACACTAAGTAGAGCAGGCTGGCCTTGAACTCAAGAGATCCACCTGCCTCTGTCTCCACGTGGTGACCACTCCCACAGGCTATTTAGGCTGCCACCCAGAAAGGGACCGGACAGTCTCTGGATTTCATATGGTCTCCCCTCTCTCTTTTCCTCGCCATGCTCACGGCCACCGGGTAGCGCTGCATTTATTAAACATGGGCATTTTTAATTCGGTCTAATTTGGTCTGATTGGAATTATTTGTGTCAACAGGAGAGGCTTGTCATAAGAAATATACCTAACACTGGGACAGCCTGGAGGCTACAGTCCAAGACTTGGATGGGTGGTATAGAAGATGGCTGGTCTCAAGTGATTTTAAAAGGAAAGCCCAGGCTTGATGGATTGTCGCTGTTTTTAACATTTCCAAACTTCCTTCCTCATTGGTTTTCTTTCCTTGTAGATTTCAGCCTACCCAACATCTGGGGACAGGGGGAGGGAAATCACTGCATCCCAGTCAGGTTTTGCATCTAGTAAAATGGATTTGTGATGATTAATTCCTTCCTCCTGTCTTTCCTTCCTTCCCTTTTGGTTTTGTTTTGCTTTTTTGTTTGTTTTTTTAAATGTTTTATGGCGCTGGAGGTTAGACCCGCGGCATTGCTCTAAGCAATTTTTACTTTGAATTAACGATGTTGCTAGGCAGGCTTTGTACTTGTGATGCTCCTGCCTCAGCCCCCAGACTCCAAGTATTACTGTACCATGCCAGGTTACTGCTGCTATGTACACCCCTATTATCACTTAGCAGAGTTGACGCAAGATGGCACGCTCAGCAGTACAGTCACCATAGTTACTATTGCCATGACTACGAGTGAACCAGTATTCTCTCAAACGTTCCGTGTAAAGACAGCGAACGACGGACAACGAGCTCACGAGAGGTCGAACCCCCTCACGGTGCGACGTAGCCCGAAGCCCGGGGTCAGAGTTCAGGGGCTGCTCCCGCTACCGGGGCCGCGCCGGTCCCGGCCCCGCCCCCGCCGCGCGCGCCCGCCCCGCCCCGCCCCTGAGCTGACGTGCGGGGCGGAGCCGCACGGCGGGCGGGCTTGTGTGTCGTGAGCTTCCGCGCGGGCGGGTCCCGGGCCTCGCGCGGCGGTTCCACGAGCTCGGCCCCCTCGCTCCTTCCCTCCGCGTGTGGGTTCCGGGTCCCGGCGGGGTCGCGCTGCAGCCGGACGCACAGGAAGGGTGAGTGTCCGCGCGGGCGCGCGTCGCGTGCGGGGCATTGTCTGGCGCGGGCACGTGCACCCCTCCCCCACCGCGGTCGCGCGGACAACTCAGCGGCGCGGACGGGTGGGCGCCCTGGTCCGCGGGGTGCGAGGTCCGGCGTGGGGAGGGTCCTTCCCGCCGCGCAGCCTCAGACGGGGCTCCTTGCAGGCGCGGCAGCTGAGCCTGCGCGGTGACCTGCGGGTGGTCCTGAGACGAGGTGGCCTTGGCAAGTTTGGATTTGCTCAAAGAAATCTGCCGGGGCTGGGGAAGGTTGAGAGGAGTCTGCCCGAGGGCGTGCGACGGTGCTGGGTCCCGGAGGAAGCTTCGGAAAGTGAGGACTTGACCAGAAAGACGGCTCGGTGGGCTGTAGCCAGATTGCAGAGGACAATAAGGTTTAGAGCTCATCTCCATTATGCATGTATTTATGTTAAACAGAAAATACTATGTCCTGCCTGCAGCTCACTCACATCTTACTAGTTTTGATATTGCTAGTGTTTTCATTTAGGCGCACTTGTTAATTACTGAAACAACCCACTTTTAAAATGCCATTTTCTCATTAATGTAAACTTTAACATAAAATTACATATATCCAGCAGTATCGTTGCTCTTAAAAAGTAACAAGTGTTCATCTTAAAAATGAAGACAGGGAAAAAAGTTTTAATTTTCACAAATAATTACTGTGGGTGTATATATTTGTTTGTGTAGACTTTTGCAGAGGTAAGACCGAAACAGAACGCGTGAGGGGGTGGATGTCTTAAATGTTACACTTTTTCTTTGAGACAAGGTTTCACTGTGCAGCTCTGATTTTCTTGGGAACTCGCTGTGTAAACCAGGCTTTTCTTGAGCTCAGACATTCACTTGCCTCTGCCTCCCAAGTGTTGGGATTAAAGGCATGCACCACCACACCTGACTGACTCTTACTTTTTTTTTTTTTTCAAG
>NW_004949141.1:1293918-1298498 GCF_000317375.1 Microtus ochrogaster
GCACCACACATTGAGGGATGCTTTTTGATTTGTTTCTTTTTAGAGTGGGTGTGTTTGTTTTGGGTATATTGGTTTTGTTTTGAAATAGGGTCTCATTTAGCTTAGGCAGGCTTCAAACTCAGTATGTAGCCAAGGTTGGCTTTGAACTCTGGATCCTTCTGTCCCCACCTCCTGAGAGTTGAGATTATAGGCTTTTCCCAACATACCTTGCATTGCTTCTTTAATTCCTGTTTTGAGCGACTTAATAGGTAGATAACTGTGTTGTATATTGAGATGGGGAATCTTGAGCTCTATTTTGAATGAAATAAATGCTAAGTACTTATTTGTTACAAGGTCAATATGTTGAGAAAACAGTTACATGTGACAGCATAAAACTCAGAATTAAAAGTTTAATCAAAGGACAGAGAAGAAACAAAATTGAATTTCCTCTCTGGAAACCAAGAGGGCTTTTTAAGTACCAAGAGTAGGGATTGATTCTTTTGGACTGGCAAGGTGGTCTTCCTTCCATCCGCATGACCCACAAGAAATAAATAGCCCACTCGCTGACGTTGTTCTCTGATACCCACAGGCGTCTGCACACACACTTCCCCTGAGGCTAGAGCCTCTGGAACTGGAGTTACAGACTGTTGTGAGCCATCGTAGGTCCTGGGATTCGGACCTGGATGAGTTCTGTGAAAGAGCAGTCAATAATGCCCTTAACCACTGAGCCATCTCTCCAACATTCCTGTTCTGTCGTGAAGACCTTGTTTTGAGTGCTTGGAAATGAAACCCAGGGCCTTTTGTGTGCTAGGCAGTCACAACGCTGAAGTATGACCTTTTATTTTTTTACTTTTTTTATTTTTATTTTATTTTTTATTTTTGACTTTTTTGTTTTCTGATTCATTGGTAAGTGTTCTTTAGCTATTAAACATGACTGACTTGAGAATAGCATGTCAAAGCTTCTCTGTAAAATCTACAGTTTTAAATGCTGCCTGCTGTGTATTGTTTGGCGTGCTGTAGTTTGCTGTACACTGTTTTGGGTTGGTAAATTAATTTAGTTACTTGGAACAGGAGCCTTGAATTCACACAGCCAAGGGTAGCCGCAAACACTTCGTGCTTCTGCATATGTGATGGGATTAAGTGACATCACCATGCCCAGCTAGAATACCTTTTTATTATAGACTGTAAGAAGAGCCAGGCTTGGTGGTGCAGGCCTGTAACCCCAGGTACTTGCATGATGAAAGCAGAAGGGTCACGGAGCTGGAGAGTTGGCACAGCATTTCAGCAATTTAAGAGCACTTGCTGCTCTTGGAGGTCCCAAGATTAGTTCCCAGCAGCCTTGTCAGGCTGCTCACAACTGTCTGTAATTCCAGCTCCAAGGGATCCTATTCCCTTTCTGATCTCCAAGGGCTCCTGAATGCATATGCATACACACAGCTTATATGTGTACACTTAAATAAAAATAAGTCTTTTTAATCTAGAGACATGCCTCAGTGGTTAAGAACAGTTGCTGTTCTTGCAGGGGATCCGGGTTCGCTTCCCAGCACCCACATGGTTGCTTACAACCAACCCTTAACTCTAGGTTGAAGGGACCCAGTGGCCTCTTGTCTTCTGTGGGAATGAGGCACATATGCATTACACTTACGTACATGTAGGCAAAACATGAATACACATTAAAAAACAAACAAGCAAAAAAGCTTAAAAGAGTCCAGGTGTAGATAAACTTTTTTTTTTTTTTAAAGCAGAAAATCACTAGCTCAAAGCTACAGAGTAAGTTCAAGGTCAGCCTGAGCAACTTAGCAAAGCCACGTCTCAGAATAAAGTCCGAAGTCCAGGTAGAGGAAGGGATGGGGGATATATAGCTTTGTGGTACAGCAGTTACATAGCATGTGAGAAGCTCTAGGTCATGCACATGCCTGATGTGTGTGCATGTGTGGAGAACCAAGATTTACATCATAGCTCTGTGAATACAGCCCACCTAGGCTGTACCTTACCCTCATCTGGGAATATTTCATTTCCTCTGCTTGCTATAGTCTCAGAAACACTTGGAATGACTAGTCTCATTCAACCATGCATTTAAAGAACTATTTATTTTCTATATTGTCTGTAAATGTATATGCATGCGGGTGCCACCTGTGCATCAAATCCCTCAGAGCTAGAATTAGAGGCATTTGTGGTACACCTAGGTTCTATGATTGCTGGGGTCCAAATCTGACTTCTGATCCTAATGGCTATGCAGGAAATGATCAACAGATCCTGGATCCATCTCTCTAGCCTGCCATCATGGACTTTTCTTTTCTTGATTCTTTTTTTTTTTTTTTGAAGTTTTTTTTTTTTTATGTGTATGAGCATTTTGTTTGTAGGTATGTATGTGTACCACATGAGTTCCTGGTGTCTATGGAGGTCAGAAGAGGACCCCTTGCAATTGTACTTAGGAGTGGTGTGAGTCACCATGTGGGTTTTGGGACTCCTCGATCCTGGGACTTATGCAGGAGCAAGCGCTCTTAACCCCTAAAACAGCTCTCTAGCCCTCAACTGTGGATTTTAGATTTTATCTTTACTCTTGGTTGCCTCTTCTTTAAATCGGCCACTGTGACTTTAATCCACTCCTCTTGTCAGTCTGTATGCTACTGCCTGTTGGAGGATCAGGCCAGTGAACTTTTCCCTCGCAGAAAAACAAGAATGTGTTTTCATATCCTTTGGTCTGTGTGGCGAAGGAAAAACTGGAGGTGGAGCTCAGTGAAGCGCTGTCAAGGGCCTGGGTTCCCTTTGCAGCAGTACAAGAGACAAAAGTTGCTATTTGTTGTTGGTGGTGAGTTTGTGTAGGCTTATAAATTCATATTTATGAATTTTAAGGGAGGGGTTGGAGGTGGGGCAGGCCGATACTCTGTAGCCCTGGCTGGCCTAGAGTTCCCTGAGTATGATAAACAGGCCACAAACTCTTGGCAATTCTCCTTTTTCTCTCTGCCTCCCCGGTGCCGAGGTTACAGTTGTGAGTCACCATGCCTGGCTATAGGGAAGAGAGAGAGGTCTGGATATGCAGCTCAGCCTGGCTTTGAACTCAGGATCCTCACAATCAGCCTGCCCTATTCCAGTGCTAGGCTTAGAGTCATATGCCACTAGCAATATATAACCTTAAACACTTGATTGGCATGTCTTGGGATTGCGGAAGCATTCACCCAGGTTCTGGCTGGGCATTACAGACTTGTAACTTAAGCTGTTTAAGTTAAAACAAGAGGATTGTGTAAGTTCAAGGTCTGCCTGAGCTACAGAGGAGTTTCTAAGGTTGGGGTTTACAACATGGGTGAGTTGGATTTTCCTTTGATTCTTGAAGAATGAAGAGTGTTGTAATATGGAAAGGTCAAAGTAAAATCTGAGTCCATTGGAAGGTGGATTGTGTGTTTAGGCATGGGAACTTTAATTCTACAGAGGTAGAATTCGCTTTCAGTAGGCAGGGCTGTGCAATTCTGGTCAGAGGAGTGAAGAGAGGGAACTATTAGTTACATGGTGGTAAAAAAATGCCAATCCCAAGGGTAGTTGGTGTGGTCGGTCATACCTGTACTCTCGGCACTTAGAAAGGCTAGGACGGGACTTCTCATGGGGGCGGAAGCATACCTCTCAATTTTGCTGGTATTTTGATGTGTTTTTTTTTTTTTCTTTTAAAGACGCGGCCACACTGTGTATTCCTTTCTATCCTGACTTACTGCTTAGACCAGGTTAACCTTGAACTCATAGAGCTCTGGTCTGTCTCTTCCTTTGAAGTACTAGGATTAAAGACTTGTGCCTCCAGGCTCTCCTGTAGTAGTTGTGTGTTTAAGATGGAACATAATATAGATTTGCAAATGTGACAAAGGGAACTGTGAATGCTAGTACTTATGTTTGCTGTGGGAATTTCTACCTTGGCTGGTCTTTTAGCTACTTTTGAACAGTTGAGTGAATATTTTCAGACACTTTGGAGGAAGGGTGTGGAGAAGAAATGTTGGGTGAGGTGCTCAAGGAAGACCTTTTCAGATGAAGTGGGTGTTTGAGCTTGGATCTGATGAACGCTAACCCAGAGGATGAACTTCTAAGGCAGAAGGGACCAGAAACACAGAAGTGCAGAACATTCGAGAATATTTGAGGGACAGAGAAGGGCAATGTACCTGGATCTGAGATCGAGACTAGAAAGGGGCCAGGGCATGGAAGTTAGCAGATTGTGTCACAGCAAACAGGTAGTGACATGATAAGAAAAATCTTTTATAATGCTTAACAGGTATAGTTTGCATACAGTGAAACAGATTCTTAAATGTACAATTGGCTGACTTTTCTTTTAATTTACACTCTAACTAATATATAAGACATGGTCACCTGAAAGAGCCTTTATTCTCTCCCAAGTTAGTCATCACCAGCTACTTTCAAGTTTCTCTGATCAACCTAGTCACAGAGTGAGTTTCAGGACAGCCAGGGCTACACAGAGAAACTATCTTGAAAAACAAAACAAAAAAGAAGTTGTTCCTCTGACCATGCATTTATTTGTCTGTTGAGGGATTTAAGAAATAGAATCCTAGCCGGGTGGTGGTGGCGCACGCCTTTAATCCCAGCACTCGGGAGGCAGAGGCAGG
>NW_004949141.1:1298598-1303513 GCF_000317375.1 Microtus ochrogaster
AAAAAAAAAAAAAAAAGGAAATAGAATCCTTCAGGATATACCCTTGTTGCTTGAGTCACTATTGAGTAAGTGTACCAGTTTTGCATTCTGTGCGGAGTTCTGGAGTGGGTTATAGATTTCTTGTTCTGATAGTTACTACGGGAATGCTGGTTGTCTTGTTCACACGGCAGAAAGTTTTGTCTGACCTGAAGAATTTGGAAGGGAGGACGAAGGAGCATTGAATCACTGCCTGGATCTTTAGGAACGTCCTGCCTGCAAGGGATGCAGTTTGTGCTGTGTCCCACCACATCCCCACTGCCAAACAGAGAGTGCGCAGATCTCATTAGTTCCAAAACTCACATGCCCTAACGAATATAAAATTATTGACAAGATTCTTGGTGTAGTCTATGGCGAATCTCCCCAAGAGCTTTAATGTATCAGATTTTACTTCTTGCCTTGAAAATTGGCTGCATCTCATGTGAGATGGCCGGATTCCGTATGGGCTCTAGGGTTCTAGGTCTTCCCTGAAATGAGAACTGAGACTTTTTTTTTTTAATGCAATGGTCTGTTTATTTAGATTATATTGCACAGAATGAGAAAATTTAAAACTATGTGCCCTTCTGTTTTCTTTTTTGCTAAAATTCAAGAATCCGAGAACTGAGACCTTTTAGTCTGCGTTTCCAAGTCTAGCAGTGGTGATGCACGTCTTTAATTCCAGTGCTCTGAAGGCAGAAGCAGGCAGATCTCTGTGAGTCTGAGGCCAGCCTCGTCTACAAAGTGGGTTCCAGGACAGGCAGGGATGTTACACAGAGAGAGCCTGTCTCAAAAGACAAAAACAAAACAAGACAAACAAAGTTTCCAGTGTTGTGGGATATTTTACTCTTTTGACTTTTAGGGGTGCATACCACCCAGCTTCCAAAAAACAAAATCACACAAAGGCTTATTCATAACTAGCTTTTTTTTTTTTTTTGCCAGCTTTTCTTAAATTACCTTGACTGTCTTTTGCTTCTAGACTTTTACTTTCTTTTCGCTGTGTAGCTGGGTGGCTAGCCCCTGATGTTCTGTTTCTTCTGTTACTCCTTTTCCTTGGTTCTCCTTCTGTTTGTACTCTGCCTGCTAGCCCCGCCTATCCTTGCTCTGCCTTGCTGTTGGCCATTCTTCTCTTTATTAGGACCATCAAGTGTTTTAGACAGGCACAGTAACACAGCTTCACGGAGTTAATAAAATGCAGCTTAAACAAACACATCTTAAAATAATATTCCCCAACATTCCAGTAATGGGCTTGGTGTGGTGGCACATGCTTTAATCCCAGCACTTGGGAGGCAGGCAGCTCTCTAAGAATTTAAGACCAGCCTGGTCTACATAGAGAGTTCCTATCGACAAATAAATAAGCAAACCTCTGTGGCAGTATTATGTAATTAATACATTTTTATTTTAGTTTGTTTAGCTTTGGGTTTTGACACAGGTTTTGCTGTGTGTCTCTTCATGGCCTAGAGCTCACACTACAGATGGAACTGTCCATGAACTTGCGGCAGTGGTCCTGCCTTCTAGTGTAGGACTGCAGGCATGCTCAGATACCTGGCACTTTTTATGTTTCCAAAGTATAGACCCCTAAATAAATGTTACCATTGTCAAAACTCACTTGTTTTTCTGCTATTTGAATGAACAGGATAGGTTTAAGTAGTAACATTTGTTTCATTATATTGTTTATGAAAAGAGTTATTTTTACATTTATTTTTAAAGTTTAAATTGGTAACATTTGTTTTCTATGATGATGTTGTTTTAGTGAGATAAAAACTAAATTGGAGGCCAGAGATGTGTGGTAACACTCTTAGCCTGCCAAGTGAGGCACTGGGATTGACTCTCCAGAGGTATTGTGGGAGAAATTAAATTGGAGGTATAGATGAGAGAAATGGTTTTGTTTTAGTCTCAGCATTTTATTTCTCTGTATTTGACTCCCACAGACAAACTGAGGATAAAAGATTTACATCTCCATCTCAGTGCTTGTTCCCGTTTCCGCTGATTGGAAATTTGGGATTAGTAAACACTTTGTTTCCAAGTTGAGTTGGCTCATCGAAGAACCGTGGGTTCTGTGCCTTTAATCCCAGTACTCAGGTGGTTAAGGCAGGCAAATTTCAGAGTCCCAGGCCAGCTAGGGCTACATACTGAAACCTTGTTCCCAAACAAAACAAAGAAAAACCTACTCGAATATCCTTTCCATAAATTCAAAATGTAATATAATAACTACGCTTAATTACACAGTTATACTACCATGTAAGGGAATATGCCTCTGCAGATGTGCCTAGCCTTAGCTGTAATTTACTATACAGTATCTATTGTTTTTGAACCTGAATTATTCCAAAAATTGCAGGATAATTGCTAACTCCTTAATATGTTTTTTAAAAACTTATTTATTTATTTATTATGAATACAATACTCTGCCTGCACGTGTACCTGCACCCCTGAAGAGGGCACTGGATCTCATTATAGATGGTTGTGAGCCACCATGTGGTTGCTGGGAATTGAACTTAGAACCTCGAAGAAGAAAGAGTTAGTGCTCTTAACCGCTGAGCCATCTCTCCAGCCCCACTCCTTAATATGTTTAGCTGAAACTTAAATATACTTTAAGATGACAGTGGGAAGCTTCATTCCAAGGTTTTGGGGATTTTGTTGTTGTTTTCTGAGACAGGGTTTCTCTGTGTAGCCCTGACTGTCCTAGAACTTACTCTGTAGACCAGGCTGGCCTCAAAACGCAGAGAGATCTGCCTGCATCTATCTCCTGAGTGCTGGAATTAAAGGTGTGTGCTACCATCATCTAGCTTTTTCCAAGGTCTTAATGTAACAAATTACCTCTGTTTAAATTAACTCAGCGGTGGGTTTCTTCCTTACCCCTCCCCTCTTTGATGGTTCACTTCTCCCTTCTCACCCTCAGTTTTGTACAGCAAGGGCATAGTTTGTTTTATCCTTGGAGTGAGAATATAACAGCCGGACTTTGTTTTCAGTGGACTTGCCTGTCCTCCTCATCCATCTTTCTTATTTTTGTGATTGTTTGGGAAGTGGGAGGAGGACACTACCCATTATGAATCCCATAGATAGGTGAAAGTGATCTTCCGTCTGGACTTGTCTTTACAAGAATGCCGTATGCTTTATGGCAGACTTTCCAAAAGTTAGGTGACCATTGAGGAAATGATGGTTCAGGAATGGGTTTGAAGAGCTGCTGCGATTTGATTCCTGCGAGTAGATTTTTGTGTCTTGCTGTTTGGTGTTATTTGTAAAAAATTAGGGACTGGAGAGATTGTTCAACAGTTAAAGAGTACTGGCTGATTGTCTAGGGGCCCTGGGTTCAGTTTCCAGCATCCACATAGTAGCCTGTTAACTCCAACTCCAGAGGATCCAAAGCCTCTGTAGGCACCTGCACTCATGTGGATATACACCCCCTCCCAAACACACATTTATATGTAATAAAAATGAATTAGGCATCTTGTTTTTTAAAAAATCTGTATTATTTCTTTTTCTTTTACTTTTTTTTAGGTTTGTTGATTTTTTTTTTCTGTATATCACCAAGATACTCCCAGATTGACAAAACTTAATTACAAAACCAAAGACAAAACAGTCTTTCTGACTGTATATCTATCTTTTGAGGCAGGTTCTCTGAGGGTCCAGGCTGTCTTTGAACTCACTGTGTAACCCAGGATGGCCCCTCCTTCACCTGAGTGTTGTGATTGCAAGTATCTGCCGTCAGCTGGTTTGTTTGAATGTAATGCTAGGAATTGAACCCAGAACTTCATGCCCGCTGAGCCAGCATCCTACCAGCTGAGCTACATCTCTACTTAGCCCCTCTTTTTACTAACTTAAAAAAAAAATAGATCCCAGACTTCCAAAAGTACTTATGTTCTAAATTACAGCAGATAACTCATAGTTATGAACAAACTTTGCATGATAGGACACTCATAAATGCTGCTTGCTTTTTGGAATATTTAAAAATTTAGTGTTATTACCCAAAACAGCAACTTTATAAACAAACAAATTGTTATCCATGATTTATGTATCTATCATATAATGATTCACTCTTGCCTGAATCAGGTGACTGTCTCTGGCATAAGCTAATTCAGTGCTCTTGAGTGCCCTCTTTGTTTTCTGTTTTATTTTTATTTTTACTGTGTGTGTGTGTGTGTGTGTGTGTGTGTGTGTGTGTGTTGTCTGCATGTCTCTGTATTATTTGAGATTTGAAGGCATCCTGTGGAATATAGATATGAAAAAGGAGCTCACAGTCTTTTGGGCATATTATTTGGGTGCCTGGTGACAGCAGGGGTCAGAAGAGGCCCTCAGATCCTCTGGAGCTGGAGCTACAGTCAGCTGCAGGCCACCGTGTGGGCGCTGGGAATCAGACTGAAGTCCTTGAGAAGAGCAAGCCGTGCTCTTGTGTGTGGAGCCAGCTGTCTGGCCTTGCATAGTGTTTGAGACAAGGTCTGCTACACCTTAGTTGGCCTCCATTCTGATCTGTAGCAGAGGCCGGCTGCATTCCTGGATCCCCAAGTGCTGTGATTAGCGGCCCCACAGCAGGCTTTCTGTGTTTGTTTTCTTTTTCTTAGTGGAAGGACTAAATGAAGAGCTGAGGTGCTTTTAAATTGATGTTTTTGTCTTACGTTTCAATGAACACAACATTTAAAAAATATTTTTCGAATGAAAAAATGAATTTTACTATCTTGTGTTTTAAGGCATTTTCATATAAAATAAGTAGCTAGGTCTTAGATCGGGGTGGACAGTTTAAGAGGACACTGAGAAGGATTTTTGGGGAATGATGAGTTTATTTGAAAGATTTTTAGCATCATGGACAGACAGACGGGTTTGGGGCCTTCCAAGAGAGGAGTTCAGGCCCCAGCACCCGAGAGTCTCCCACATGGTAAAGGAAGGAGACACTAGGACCATTTTATTT
>NW_004949141.1:1304408-1322465 GCF_000317375.1 Microtus ochrogaster
TTTATTTAATTAACCAATGACCTTCCTCCATCAGGTTAATCTGATGATCCACTTCTTTAGTGTTAGGTATATGGATATATCCCACCGCACCTACCTTCCTTTAAAATAAGCACCCCAAGAAATAGCTAATGTGTATTTGGGTTAGTTTATCTTAGCGGTAGAGCACAGGTTTGGGACTCATGAAGCAGTCTTCAGTGTTAAGTCATCAGTGTAGGGACCTGCTTGTTCTGCACCCCTTGTCTCCCTTTGCCTTGCTGTGCCACGGAGCTCCTTCTCCACCCCCCCCCACCTGTTTTCTTTATCACTCATTAGTGATTCAGACTGCCCACTAAGGGAGCACACTAGCCTCAGGCCATTAATCGAGTCTTTGAAACATCTAGTGCAAATTAAGATGTGCTGTGCATGTACAAAACCTAAAGACCGCCAGGCAATGGTGGCGCACGCCTTTAATCCCAGCACTCGGGAGGCAGAGGCAGGCAGATCTCTGTGAGTTCGAGACTAGCCTGGTCTACAAGAGCTAGTCCCAGGACAGGCTCCAAAACCACAGAGAAACCCTGTCTCCGGGGGAAAAAAAAAAAAACAAACCCAAAACCTAAAGACCTGGTAAAAGTGCAGTAATGTAAAATCTCAATACTGACCTGTTCATATTGGTTAGATTAGTGAGATGGCAGTATTTTGGATATACTAGGTAAATAAGATCAACTACTTTTACCTATTTCTCTTCATATGTTGCTGCTAAAAAATCTTTATGTGGCTACTGTTACATTTCTATTGCTGTTATTGTTTTTATTCTTAAGCTGGCTCATGTTACAAAACAGTTTAGAAGAGGAACAGTGTCTAGCAGGTGTTATACGGTGATAGAAACATCCCTGTCTGTGCTGCCCGGTGCAGCAGTGTCTAACTTCTAATGGCTGTTGAGCACAGGCAATGTCAAAACTGCACTGTGGCCCAAAGAAAAGGAATTAAATTTTTTAATTTTATTTATTTATGATTGTATTTAATTTTGTTGTGTATGGGTAGGTGTTTTGCCTGCATGTATGTCTGTGAACCACATGCACGCCTGGTTCTGTGAAAATTAGAAGGGAGAGTCAGATCCTTTGAAACTGTAGTTACTGGTTGTTAGCTGCCCTGTGAGTGCTAGGAATCCAACCTAGGTCCCCCAGAAGAGCAGCCAGTTCTCTTAACTGCTGAGCCATCTCCAGCCCCACTTTATTTAATTTTAATCAATTTAGTTTTAAGTAGCCACGTGTAGTTAATGGCTAATATATGAAACATTGTAAAATTAGAGGATTTGTGGGATTGTTTTATTCAAGCATTTATATGTAAGGCTGGCTTATTTACCATACTGCAAAGTTATCCAGTAATTTAATATAAGTACACGGCTGTGTTTATTATAGATAATATTAAAAGATCAGGGGTATTTCATTGAGTAACTGATGTAGCAAGCACTGTAGAAGTACCAGAGGTCAGGTATGCATATTGGAATGAGCCCTGAACTATACTGTTCATGCTTTGAAATATGCTTATATCAAAGTCTGATTTATTTTCTCTTTCTCATACACACACATAAACACAAGCTAGACTTTTTCTGAAAAGTGTCAACAGGGCCAGTCATGGTGGCATATGCTTTTAATCCCAGTACTTGGGAGACAGTGGCAGAGGATAGAGGATCCTTGGAGTTCAAGGTCAGCCTGGTCTACAATGGGCTTCAGGACAGCTAGGGATACAAGGAAAGACTCTGTTTCAAAACAAAATAAAACAAACAAACAAGAAAAAAAATCAAATCAAAAACAAAAAAGGAAGAAAGAAAATGTGAGCAATGGAGCAATATGCAACTTGGTTAAAGAATTTTTCCTTGGAAGGGAGATCTGGTCTCTTGAACAAATAGCCATGCTGATAATATTTCTGGAAACTTAATGTTGGCTAAGTATACACAGACATCTAGAGTAGAGCATCTCTAACCAGAAAATCTAAAATTCCTGAGGTTGAAACATTTCTGGATTCAAGCTTTTCAGACCAGTTATATTCGTCCTGTGTGTGCACAGGCTTATAATACCAGTATTTGTAGTGTTTATTGATTACCTTTGTGTGTGTGCATAAACATTTATACATGCCAGTATTTCATAGTACTATTCATGTGTTTGTTATTGCTTCACAGTGAAGAATTGAATGTCACCATGTCTGGAATCAAGCGAACGATTAAAGAAACCGACCCTGATTATGAGGATGTGTCTGTGGCCCTTCCAAATAAGCGGCATAAAGCGATTGAGAGTTCAGGTAGACATTGAGTTGCTTTTAGACTCAACTTCGCTGATGTTGCCTATGTACAGGATTTATAGAATCTACATGAACATCTGTCTTTGTACACAAGTCAAAGTGCTCTGCAGTATGCCATGTGGAGCATATCAAGTAGTCTAGAGGGAAAGCAAGCTGTGAGTCTTAGCTGTTGTTACATATAACTTAAAATCAGAGTTTTGGCATCTGGAGAGATGGCTCAATGGTTGAAACTGCATACCTCTCTATTTTTAAAAAAATTTCTCCCCCTTTCAGTTTTTTGAGAAAAGGTCTCTATTATGTAGCTCTGGCTCACAGAGATTGACCTGCCTCTGCCTCCCGAGTGAAGGGATTAAAAGCATGAACCATCACACCTGACCTCAAATATTTATTTAATTATTGACAGGGTTTCTCTGTGTAGCCCTGCTGGAACTCACTCTCTAGAACAGGATGGCCTTGAACTTAAGAGATCTGCCTTTGCCTCCCCAGTGTTGGTTGCTGGGATTAAAGGTGTACACCATCACCCCACCCATCCCTGGCTTTTTCTTTTTTTTGTAAATTTTATGTATATGGGTATTTTGCCTTCATGTATGTTTATGCACCATGCACATGCATCTCATGCGTAGAGCAAAGGAGGGCATTGAATCCCCTGAAACTGGAGTTACAGGAGATGGAGATTGTAAGCTGCCGTTGTGGGTGCTAGGAACCCAGCTCAGGTCCTCTGTAAAATGAGTCAGTGCTCTTCAGTGCTGAGCCATCATTCCAGCCTAAGCTCTTGCAGAGGACTCAAGGTTGGTTCCCAGCATCCATGTCAAGTGGCCTACAACTCCAGCTCAGAGAAGTTGATGCCATCTTTGGCCTCCATGGGCACCTGCACTCACGCACATAACACATGATTAAAAAGAAAGTAAGTCTTTAAAAATAATAATATAAAATCAAAGCTTTTTGATGTCTGTTATGGGATAATTATGTGAGGTGATTGTGGGTGATACATAGATGGAGGTTTTTAATAGTTCCATATTATTTTCATGTGTATATAAATAAGAATGACCTTATCAGGTTATTTCATGGGTACTGTTTCTTAAATAGGATAAGATATTACTTTAAAATATTAATTGTGCTTATTAAGGGTTTCACTTGTGTATTAGCTGTCAAATGTCAAAGGAGAAGAGGTTTCCGTCGGAGGGTGGCTGACTGCATTGCTGTGGGCCTGACGTGAGGCAGGGTATCATGACGTCATTCTTGTAGTAGTGGAGGCTGTTTACTGTGCAACAGTCCAGAAGCTGAAGGAGGAAGAGTGAGCCACAGGGGCGTAGGATAAGATGTATCTCTCAAGGCATGGACTTCCTTCCTCCAACCAGGCCCACCTAGACTTAAGAAGACATTCCAATAGCACAGTCCGCTGAGGACCAAGCTTTGATTACATGACATGAACATTTGAAAACACACTTTCAGCATACGTGAATCATGGGAATTTGGAAAACATTGATCAAGCCTAACCCTGCTCGTGGCTGTTAGTTTGAAGGTTCAGATGTATTATCATGTAATCTGTTGAAAATCAAATCGTCAATTATATTAACATTTGACTCATGATTTATTTATCTTTTTAAATCTGACACAAAAATTGTATGTATTTTGGAGGCTGGAGAGATGGCTCAGCAGTTAAGAGCATTTACTGCTCTTCCAGAGGACCTGATGTCTGTTTCAAGCATTTAGTGGGCAAATCACAACTTCATATAAATTCAGCTCTGGAGTGTCTGATACCCTCTTCTGGCCTCCATAGAGAGAACGAGCTTACCTCTTTCTTCTCTATCCTATATAGTTTCGTGCAGATAAAAAAGAACATACTTTTCTCTTGGAACCAATCAAGAATAGATTATACAACTGTGTACTTTTGTGTGTTTGCTAAGAATATTGTCCCATGAACCCAAAGTAATTTCTGTTCCTTGGGTTTCTTTGCTGATTTAAATCAAGGTAGCTAATGATTAATGGGGTATGCTTTGTGTTCTTTATGTAGCTCGAGATGCAGCTGTGCAGAAAATTGAGACTATTATTAAGGAGCAGTTTGCTCTTGAAATGAAGAATAAGGAACATGAGATCGACGTCATTGACCAGGTATAATACCGAAAAATTGAAAACACTACATCCATGGAGGGAAAAGAATAGGTTTGGTGAGGTTTCAAAAAATTTCTTGTGTAGGGCATGATGGCACTCCAGAGACAGAGGCAAATGGAACTCTTGAGTTCTAGGACAACTGGGTCTCCATAAAAGTTCCAGGACAGCCAAGACTACATAATTGAGACCCTATCTCAAAACAAGCAAAGAATTACCCTGCTAAGGGATAGGACTTGGGAGGTGGAGACAGTAGGACCCGAAGTTTAAGGTTATCCTGCGCTACATAGGGAGCTTGAAGCCAGCCTGGGATACACGAGTCTTTTTCTCAAAAAAACAAAACAAAATAAATAAATGCAATTGGAGAAAATATAAAACGTTCTATTCCAACTTCCAACCCTAAGATAATTCTGTTTGATATTCTCAGTATTTTATTGTTAATGAATATATTGATAAGTAAGCACATACACACCATATGTATCAATGTTATTCTTTTAAGATGTTAAAAGAATCAGGGAAGCGTGCCCACTGCTCCCATCCCCATTGTGCTCTGGGATAGAAGCATAGGCTCCAGGGATTTGTTTATACACATTAGCTCTCAGTCACTGAACTGCATCTTCAGCTGCTATCTTTGCCAGTTTAGTTAGGTGAAAGTTCTTTATTTATTGATATGGTTCAAGAACTGAGTTCTTGTTTGAGTTTATTCTGTGGCTGTATGTCGTCATTATTTGTCATATTTAAGCAACATTTAAACTCTCACTTGTTTTAGCGACTGATTGAAGCCAGAAGGATGATGGATAAGCTCCGTGCCTGCATTGTAGCAAACTATTACGCTTCTGCCGGTCTTCTGAAGGTTTCTGAGGTAAGTATTCATAGCCCAGTCTTAAGCCTTCATTTTCCTTCTCTGGGGAGAAGTCAAGCCAGTGTGGATTCCCTACCATTGAGTCATTTTTTGCATAGACCAATAGAATTTAATAAGCCTGCATGCCTTTCTGAGGTATTTTGTTAGCCGCTATCCTGCCCTTTCCCTACTGACTGCTAGTGTTGTTATACTAGGCTATTCAGATCCAGGAGGGAGACCTCACTGCAGCTCGCCCTAGTTCTTCCTCTTTTGCTTTGTTTGCCTTACCATGCTTTCCAAATGCCACTTTATAATGATAGTTAATATGTTTGCATACCATGTAGATTCATCAATTTAAAATTCTATTGTTTTCTTTTCTCTAAAACATTTAAAAGTAAGTTCTAGATATCATAACATTTTAATGCTAGGTATAAAACATTTTTATTCCTTTTTCCCCCCTGGCAGTGGTGTATTAAGCCCAGAGTGCCAGTGAAACACACACACACACACACACACACACACACACACACACACACACACCATTCACACACAAAATTGGATACCATAATCTACAAGGAAATATCAGTAAGATTAAAAAAAAAATGTCCAAATAGGACGTACAGTTGTTGCAAGGAGGCCGCTACTTAGTTCCCGGCCGCTTAGCTAGCTGAACCTGAAATAATCACACAGAAACTCTATTAATTGGGCTGGAGAGATGGCTCAGAGGTTAAGAGCATTGCCTGCTCTTCCAAAGGTCCTGAGTTCAATTCCCAGCAACCACATGGTGGATCACAACCATCTGTAATGAGGTCTGGTGCCCTCTTCTGGCCTACAAGCATACACACAGACAGAATATTGTATACATAATAAATAAATATTTTTAAAAAAAAGAAACTATATTAATTGAATCACTGCTTGGCCCGTTAACTCTAGCTTTTTATTGGCTAACTCTTACATACTAATTTAACCCATCTCCATTAATCTATGTATCGCCACGTGGCAGTGGCTTACTGGCAGAGTTTCAACATGTCTGACTCTGGCCATGCGCTGCTCCATGGCATCTCTCCTTCTGCCTTCCTTCTCCCAGCATACAGCCTAGTTCTGTTCTTCCTGCCATAGGCACAAAGCATCTCTTTATTCATTAACCAATAAAAGCAATACATAGACAGAAGGACCTCCCACACCAGACAGTGGTGGCACATGCCTTTAATCCTAGCATTCAGGAGGCAGAGCAGGAGGGTTTCTGGGTTTTGAGGCCAACCTGATCTAAACAGCAAGTTCCAGGCAGCCAGGGCTACACAGAAAAACCCTGTGGGGAAAAGGGGGAGGTTGTCAAGCAAAACATTATCCCTTGCGTGTCTTCCCTGGAGTTTTCTGTTTCTAAGGTTCCTTCAAGGATTTTATTCCTGGGTTGGGATTGACTTCAGTCTATTATGACCTCATTTTAAATTGATTTACACCTCCAATGACCCTCTTTTTTTACCCTCCTATTCTCTGTGTGTGCTTGTGCCTGTGATTGACCCCAGGGTCTCACATATGATAGGTAGATAATCTACGATTCATCAATACCCACAGCCCCTTAGGCTATTTCTGAATAAAGCCACAGATTCTGGGTGGATATGAATTTGTGCAAGTTGTGCTATCTAGTCCAAGCACAAATTCTGATGTCGTTGATTAAATGACTTAGTATTGACTCACCGTGATAGCTACTTGGCTTGAAAAACTGGTTAGTGTTTTGTTGATTTACCATTAGGAGTTAGAATCTGGTGTTTGATAGTCTAGAAATGTACAGATTTTATCTCCTGATGTTCTGATTAAGATTTACTAAGGGATGGGCTGGAGACATGGTTCAGTTGGTTTCTGTTGGGTTCAGTTCCCAGCTGGCTTGCAGCTGTCAGTAACTTCATTTTAGGCATCTTAAGTTTGGAGCACACATTTACAGCTCTGAAGAGCCTTGTTACTGAATTATTAATTAAACAGACCAGTTGTTTTTTTTTTAAAATAATACAGGGCTTTTTATTTTGATAACTATGTAACTGATGTGTGTGTGTGTGTGTGTGTGTGTGTGTGTGTGTGTGTGTGTGTGTGTGTGTGTGTGTGTTAGATTGAAATCTCGCTTTATAGCTGGTTTAGAAATTGCAATCCTCCTGCCTCTCCCTCCCAAGTACTGGGGTTATAGGTAGGGCACCATGCACAGTCAGTGATAATATTTGTTGTGGTTTGTTTTGTTTTGCTTTTAAGAGATTTGTTTTGTAAACGTGTGTTTGTGTCTGGGTATGCACACATGAGTGCAGGTGTCAGTGGAGGCCAGCGGTATCCTCGGAGCTGGAATGTGAGCTGTCTGACATGAGTGCTGGAAGAGCAGCCAGTACCATTTTAAAAACAACTAAGTTTAGGCCTCTGTACTAGCCTGTGGGAAAACATTTTATGCTACTGATTCTAAAGTTTCTAATGCTATTTTTTTTTTTACTCCTGTGTGGTGTCACTTTTTAATACTGTATATTTTTGTTTTTGTTTTAAGCTGGAGTATAAACCAGACTGACCTTGAACTAAGTTCCCTTCTTAGATTCCAGAGCTCTTACAATTGTAGATATAAGTCACAGTGCCTGGCTTTGTGTACTTTTTATCTTTTTTTTTAAATTTTAAAAACGGTAATAAGTTAACCTTTTCCTTTGGGTTTCCCCGGGGAAAAACCCCGGCCGGTAAAACAAAACCCCGTAGACCAGGTTGGCCTTGAACTCACAGAAATCTGCCTGCTTCTGCCTCCCAAGTGCTGTGATTAAAGGCACGTGCCACTACTGCTTGGCTTGTACTTTTTAAACTAAATCTTCTTGGGTTAGTGGCACATATCTTGAACTCCTGACCTTCTTGCTTCCACCTTCTGGATGCTAGGATTACAGGCATGTTCTACGGTGCTGCATGTATGTGGTACTGGCTTGACTCTCAGGATCGCAGGCTTGTTCTGCAATGCTGCATTTATGTGCTACTGGCTTCGTGCATGCTAGATTCTATCAGCTGAGCTACTTTAAAGCCCTTACTTTGCTCTTTCAGACGTTTTCTTGTCATGTAGCTTGGGGTGGTCCAGAACTTCAGATTTTCCTGCCTCAGCTGCCGAGTGATGCACTCACCGGTATGTGCCACCACACCTGATCATTATTTGTCATTCTAGTTTTTGTTTGATGCAGGCTAGTTATAAGAATTTATGGGAATAAATTTATTTATTGGTGAATTTGGTTAAGTTTGTCTATTTCATTTTTTCTAGGGATTAAAGACATTTGATACAATGGCTTTTAATCACCCTGCTATCAAGAAATTTTTGGAATCACCTTCTAGGTCATCATCTCCTACCAATCAGAGATCAGAAACACCATCTGCCAATCATTCTGAAAGTGACTCACTGTCTCAACACAATGACTTCCTGTCTGACAAAGACAATAACAGCAACATGGACGTGGAGGAGAGACTCTCCAGCTCCGTGGAGCAGAGATCCAGCCGGAATCCTGGAAGGGTACAGTGCTGGATGGGAGCAGGATGGGCTCCAGGGGAGAAAAGGCCCACTGTTCACTAAGTGTGGGCATTCTCACGATTTTCTACTTTCCAGGGACTCTAGGAATGAGTTGTATGACATATAAATATTTTAAATAGCAGAGAACTGAATCTTTGATCCTTTGAGACAAGGTCTCGGTCTGTAGCTGACCAGGCTGGCCTAAAACTTGAGGCATCTCTTGCCTCGGCTCCCAAGTAGTGATACTAACAGGATTGAACCATCGTGCAGGCTGGACTTGAGAGACTGAGTCTTTTTTTTTTTTTTTTGGCATCTTGTGCCATAACCAGGCTTGTTTCAAGCTAGCTGAGCCCTCCTTCCTTGGCCTTGTGAGTGCCAGGTTATAGGTGTGAACCATTATACCCAGCTGATAGTATGTGGTTATCACAGCTGGGAGTTAAGCCCCTGCTGTTCTGGCCTGTCTGTGTGTATTTTGACATTCTGACTTGCGAGCGCTCCAGAGTGCAGCAGAGCTCTTGGATGTCATCTGTACAGGTGGAAAAGAACCCTTAAGGGTTGGAGTTCCGCATCTTGCTGAAGGTCTAAGTAGTAGCTGGTGCAGTTTGACATACAAAAAATAAAATACACAGTTCTTTTCTTGACAGGGATTGGCTATGAGGCCCTGACTGGCCAGGTGCTGATTGTGTAGACCAGGCCGATCTGGCACTTGTAGTGATCCCCCTGCCTCTGCCTGCTGGAATCACAGTGTGCCACTGTGCCCAGCTATGATAGTGTGGCTGCCCAGATTGAAGCTGTTCTGTACCTGGTTATTTGGTGTTTATATTTATGTGTAGAGTCACTTATCAAGTTAGACCACTGATTTCACAACCATTGCTTCTGTGGTAGAGGGAACTTTCAATCATTTCCCATATATTCAGTCATCGATAGTTGATTAATTTTTGATAAAAATGTTTTTATTATAAGTTTATTTGTCCATCATTGAAAAAAATAAGAAGCCTTTTCTAAATTAACACATAGTTTGATGCCTCATAATCAGAGCTCCTAACATTTGAATTTACTTGTGTTTGACCAGTATTCTTCCTCTTTAAGTGCTAAGGTTACAGGCATTTGCACCATACCGTGTTTGTATGGTGCTGGACCAACAGAACCTAAGGCTTTTTACAAGCCAGGGAAGAACTCTACCAACTGAGCTACATCCCCAGACTCACTAAATTCTTTTTCTTACAAAAAGAAAAACCGGCTGGAGAGATGGCTCAATGCTTTAGAGTACTGACTGCTTTTCCAGAGGACCTGAGTTTGGTTCCCAGGATCCACATGGCAGCTCACAGCTATCATAACCCTAGTTACCACGGATCCCACACCCTCTTGTAGACTCCACGGGCAGGGCATCAGTGTGAGCACAAACTTCAATAATCTAAAACATAAATTTAACAAAAATCTAAAACAGCCCTACTGCCAGGTGTGACTGATGCCCATATTCCCAGCACTTGGGAGAGCAGAGGAGAGCTACATAGTGGGCCCCAGGCCTGCTGGGCTACAGAAGACAAAACATTGAGTTATTCATTCTTACCTTTCATTATGCCAGTACCCTATTGAGTGTTATTTACATGAATACAAATGTTGGTTGTCATGTCTTTCAGGACACTTCTAGTGTTAGTGGCTCCCACAAAAGGGAACTACGGAATGCTGACCTCACAGGAGATGAGACTTCTCGGCTTTTTGTAAAGAAAACTATAGTAGTAGGCAACGTGTCCAAGTGAGTATACATGAAATGTCTCCTGTCAGCACTTAAACACTAATACTCTGCCTTCACTACCTCTTTATTGTGGTGGTACAGTGGGAGGAAGGCTTGGGGATTCTTTCATCCAAGCTCTTGTTTTAAAAGTAAGTGATGGTCCAGAGGCATTCTGAGGGTAATATTGCACCTTACTTAGCAAAATCAGAAAGAGAACTGAGAAGTTGCCCCCTTTTTTTGGTTTTTCGAGACAAGGTTTCTCTGTAGCTTTGGAACCTGTCCTGAAATTTGCTTTGTAGACTAGTCTGACCTCGAACTCACGGAGATCCACCTTCCTCTGCCTCATGAGTGCTGGGATTAAAGGTGTGCGCCACCTCTGCCCGGATGAGAACTTTCCATCTTACAATTTTCCTGATCTTGTGATACTCTGTCTTGGACCATATCCATGACTTTCACTGGTAATCAGTAAAGCGTTTATTTTGAATGTCACTAAAGAAACAGGGTAGTATACATTTTACACGTAGCTTTACTTACTTATTTTTACTTTACATATGAGTTGCCTGTGTGTATGTGTTCCACATGAATGCCTGGTGCCTGCAGAAGCCAGAAAAAATTATCAGCTCCCCAAGACTGGAGTCACAGAGAGTTGTGAGCTTCCATGTGGGTGCTGGGAACCAGCCTGGGTTCTCTAGAAAAGCAGCCTGTGCTTTTAACCGTGAGCTATCTTTCATCCCGTGCTTATTTATTTTTTAGCCAATGTCTCACTGTTGCCAAGCTGGCCTCAACTTACTGTATAGTTCATATTCAGTTGAACACACACCACCATGCCCAGTTGCTTCTTACACTGTCTTGTGAAATTTGTAAAGGTATTTTTTAGGTGTTTGTTTGGTTTTGCTTTTATATATTGTTTTGTTTTCTTTTTGAAAACAAAACTAGGGCTAGAACTCTAGAGATCTGCTTGTGTCTGGGTCTGGAACACTGGGCGGAAGGGTGTGCACTGCCGTTCTCCGAGAGCCAGTAAGGTAGTAAGGTTTCTTTGCTGCCTTCTACTCTGGCTTGACACGTTTTCCTCCACTTCCATAATCTCAACATTTCATATTTATCTGCCATTGTCTCCACCAAAACGGAAACCAAATTCTTTTTTCTAAAAACCCATTTATTTCTTTTGTGAAATGAGATGATTTAGGGGGCTAAAGAGATAGCTCAATGGTTAAGAACACTGGACGCTTTTCCAGAGGACCCAGGTTCAATGCCCAGCCCCCACAAGTCCCTTCACAGCTCTTTGTAACTCTGGTTCTAGGGAATACAGCATACTCTTTCTTCTTCAGGTACTGCACACATGTGATGCACAGACATACATGAAGTCAAAACAAGCATACACAAAAATAATAAAATTTAAAGATTCAGTGGTTTATGTGTGATGGCATTTTGTGATTTGCTCCCCCCTTCCCCCAGTTCCAACACTCAGGCTCTCTATGAGTTACAACTTTGGCTACATAGTGAGACTCCCATCTCAGAACTAAACAAGCAAACAAACAAACAAAGCAACATTAAGATTTTAGTGACTCTGAAAGGTGGTGAGCCAAAGAGATTTGACTTGTAAATAGTAAAGTCACTGGTGTTTATCATCAAATCAAAAAGGTCTCATTTCTAGCTGCCTGATGAACATTTAACACAAATACTTTCTTTAAAAATAGTTTATTTATTTTTACTTCATGTGCCTAGGTGTTTTGCCTTCTTGTATGTCTGTGTGAGGGTGTGCAGACTTGTGGATGCTGGGATTCAAACCCAGGTCTGGAAGAACAGTCAATGCTCCTGTCTGCTGAGCCATCTCTCCAGCCCGGCATAAATACTTTTAAGTCAGTTTTTGTTTTAATCATAGTGATATTTTCAGTGTCTCTAAATTTCTAAAATTTAGAAAATTTTAGTGTGTGTGTATTTTTGTTTTGTTTTGAGAAAGGGCCTCACTGTGTAGCCGTGGTTGACTAGGAACTCACAGAGATTACCCACCTCAACCTCTCAGTGCTGAAATTGGTACATAACTTTGAAAACATCCTTTAAAAATGGAAGAGGAGCATACTTTGGGGGCTGACAAGGTGGTTCAGTGGGTAAAAGCACTTGCCAAGCTGGACTGGTGACCTGAACTCTACCCTGGAACACACATAAAAGTCAACAGACCTGAGTATACAGAGGTTATCCTCTGACCTCTGCAAGCACTACCTGGCATATGTGCTCCCTGTGATTGAGTGAGTGAGTGAGTGAGTGACTGACTGACTGACTGACTGACTGACTGACTGACTCGGTCAACAAATGGAAGTTGAGTGTTCTGAAATATTCTTGTATGTGCATACATCTTTAAAAATTTAAAGTATAAAGTTTAACTTTTAAAGTGTTTGTTGTTTATTTATTATTTGCCTTTGTATGTCTCTGTGAGGTTGTCAGACCCCTGAAGCTGGAGTTGCAGGTAGTCTGAGCTGCATGTGGGTGCTGAGAATTGAACCTGAGTCCTCTGGAAGAGCAGTGGGTGCTCTTAACTGCGGAGCCATCTTTGCAGCCCCCTCAGTTTAACTTTTAACCTTATATGTATTTCTTGGGTTTCTAGAACCTGCCTGGGTCTGATCCTACAGGAGTCTACACTTGGCAGTCCTTCCATAGTGTCTCTGTGATCTATTTGTCTTTGTCCTCTAGTATCACTGGAGACTTTACAGAACAGTGTCACTATATCTCACAAGTTCTCTTTTGTGTTCAGAGGTTAGGACTGCGGTGTGATCGAGTTTAACATCCAGGTCCTTCTCAGTCTGTCACTACTGCAGTGACAAAAACAGTGACTTCTCCGTCATTGTAGCAGTGTTCCCAGAGATTTCTGGGTCTTCCTTGACCTGACCTAGCTGTGAAAACGAACTGGATGTTTGAATTCTCTGTGGTGGATCTTAGTGCTGAAACTGTATTCTGGAGAGAGTATTTGAAGGTGTAAGTTTGTTCACCTTGGTTGTTTAGTTAGTTTTCAAGCCCAAGACAGAAAACATAACCCTCCTTACTCAAACTGCGGAAACCCGAGAGTCTTCTTAGCAACCCCATTGTAATCTCTGAAATTGTCCAGAAGCTGATGAGGAATAAAAACGGGTGCACTCTCTCACATCTGTCTCTGGGCGGGAATGTTTGCTCAGCATCCCTTGGCCTGATCAAAGCCAGCCATACAGACCGAGGAAAATGGCAGCTTCTGCCAAAGCCTGTTTGCCATAAATACTTTTTACTTAACCTGGTATCACAATTGGGAGAGGACTCCAGGAACAGTTTTCCCAAACCTTCCAGTTACTTCAAAAGAAAAATCATGTTCCTAAGGTACAAGACTTTACCTTAATGTGTCGATCAGTTTTTGATTTAGAGTAAAATTGTACTTGGCAAAAATTTCTAATATGATCTATTGCATAAATAAGTTTGGGGAAACATATTTTTGTTGTTGTTAGTTTTTGTTCTTTCCAGACAGGGTTCTCTTTGTAGCCTAGCTATCCTGGAACTCATTCTGTAGATCAGGCTGGACTTGAACTCAGAGGTTAGCCTGCCTCCGAAGTGCTGGGATCAAAGGTGTGCACCACCACTGCCCACCTTGGCAAAACCTTTTTAAAAACTTTGTGTATGAACACCTTGTGGAATCATTCTCTCCTTTCACTGTTACATGGAATGGTTTGAGTGTTCAGGGAGACGACAATGGACGCTACCTGCAGTGATTAGGTACCAGAGGATCCCACACTGCCTACCTGAAACCTGACTAGAAGCCTGAAGCTCCCTAAATGCTAGTTTATTTCTTCCTCAGGTGCCCACTTGATATAAGAAAACAAGTGTGACTGGGCAGTGGTAATGCAAGTCTTTGGATCCCAGCATTTGGGAGGCAGAGGGCGAATCTCTGAGTTCAAAGCCAGCCTAGTCTACAGAGTGAGTTCCAGGACTGCCAGACAGCTACAGCTATCTTTAGTAAAAATAAATAAATAAATAGACAGACAGACAGACAAGTGATCTCTTTTAACTTGGGATTGATAATCAGAAAATTACGGAAATAAGTAGGCATGGGGACTAGGGAGGGTTTAGAAAAAGTAAAGACTGAGTCTGGCTAGGTGTGACCACTGTTATTGCTGGGGTTTTAATCTTGTTTTAAGCAGTAGCTCATTAGTAATAGTGGTTAAGATTTTCTTTTAATGTGTATGTTTGTTTTGCCTTCATGTATGTATGTGTGCCGCATGTGTGCCTGATGCCCACAGAGGTCAGAAGAGGGCTCAGAACAGACAGCTGTGAGCCATACTGTGGGTGCTGGGAATCAAATGTGGACCTTCTGGAAGAGCAGTCTGCGACCTTAATTACTGAGCTGTCACTCTAGCCCCAATTATCAGTTTTGAGGTTGTTGTAAATTTATCATTATTAATCATTATTGTATGTACGTGTGCATCGTTTGTGTATTATGAACTTGCACACCATGGCGCATACATGGAAGTCAGGAAACTTTTTTTGGTCTTTCGAGACAGGATTCTTCATGAAGCCCTGGCTGTTCTGGAACTCACTCTGTAGACCAGACTGGCCCTCGAACTCATAGAGAGCTGAGTGCTGGGATTAAAGGCGTGCACCCCACCGCCTAACCTCAGGACACCTTTTTAAGGAATCTTGGGATCATATTCAGATAGATCATCAGAATTTTGTGGCGAAAGCCTTCATCCACTGAACCATCTCACAAACACAAATGGTTAGACCTTTGAAGGAAGAAATTTATGTCTCTTTTTTTTCTCCAGGTACATACCTCCAGATAAGCGGGAAGAAAATGACCAGTCAACCCATAAGTGGATGGTGTATGTCCGAGGGTCCCGGAGAGAACCCAGCATTAATCACTTTGTCAAGAAAGTTTGGTTTTTTCTTCATCCGAGCTATAAACCAAACGACCTTGTGGAAGTTAGGTGAGCATGCCTGTTAATAAGGTGCTCGGTACCTGCTCTTGGTTATCAAGCAGCTCTAGCTGTGGTTTCTTCTGCAGGGTTTCACTAGCTGGACTTGTCAGCTCCTGTCATTGTCACTGTACTGTGTTAGTAGCCTCGAAGCACTGGTGCATATAAAATGTTACTGGTAATTAAATACATCAATTTAACATTACAGAAATCCTCATAATTTTACTGTCTCAGATATAATGCCAGTGATATCTCTTCTGTGTGTAGACTTACCTAGTACAGTTTTTATTTTCAGAAAGATGGAATGGTTGTGGGTAGTTATGTGAAATTATTTAGATGCATTATTACAGTTACTTAGATGCATTTTGGACATCTTTATATGATGTTAGTATCTCCTAAAGAACCTTTACTATCCTCTTGTGGTTTATTGTCAGTGAAATCCCTGTGTGCTACAGAACATTGTATTCATTCCTGACTCCTAAAACATGGCCCTGTTGAACTTAAGTGACAAATTCTCTCTTTCTCCCTCTCTCTCTTCTCTCTCTCTCCCTCCCTCTCTCTCTCTCTTTCTCCCTCTCTCTCTTCTCTCTCCCTCCCTCTCTGTCTCTCTCCCTCTCTCTCTCTCTCCCTTCCCCCTACCCCCCCACTTACTTTGTGGTATTGGGTCTAGGAAGGAGTGCTGTGTGTATGCTTCTACCTCTGTTTAAGACATTGCTTATGTATTGATATATATATTTACCATATTGCAGTGTACATTTCTACCTCTGATCAAGATACATACATTGTTTACATTTGGAGGTCATTGTTCTCATTTATTACACAGTTGTTTATTGTTAGTCTTTAAGTTATATAGGTATTAAGAATTATAGATCAATGGTCATCTATGTTTTCATATTTATAGTTAGACTAATCAAGTTCTTTAGATACATAGAGATTATATTCTGTATAGATAGATAATCTTCAGCCTCTTCAAAGAGCTGTAGAAAATGACATTTAATTTAACTTAGAGTTCTGTGGTAGTGAGACACAATCGCTCCTGGCAACACCGATCTATTCCCTAGAGAATGTTGAGCACCAAAGACATTCCACTGGGAGCTTGTTTTCTTCTTGGCAGAACTGGACTTTGGGCAAAGAAATGCCCATGCCTCAACCACTGACAGAGATACATATGATCTCTTTATGAAACAAGACTGTCAAATCCTGCCAAGACAGGGTAAGATAGTTTTAAAAAGTTTCTTGCCTTTGAAAATGGTATGTCAGTTACCATAGGCCTTAGCCAAAGTTGGTTGTCTCAACATTGCAAATGAGACTTTGGGTGATTGTCCAGGTAGCCAGTTGTCTCTGTCATTTGTTGCACATTTTGGAAGTTGCTTGATTGCACTTCCTACTCACTCAAGTAACATTATTTCCCTTCTCGGATCTTTCATGGGGTTGAAGACTAAATAAGTGTAGTTACTTTCCTCTCATGACTTGGCCAAGTTATTTATTATACAAGACTTAAGCTAGTTAGAATAAGATATTTGTTCTTATTGTATATGATTTTGTATTAGGCTTAGAACTCTTATTTAAAGAAAAAGGGGAGGTGCTGTAGGAAGTATTACAGCCTGTATTAGCCCGCCTACTGGGGCATGGCCTCTCTTACTATTTACGGGGAAGCGAGGTTTGTACGCCCCTTCTCACTTGTTCCCCTTGCTTCATGCCCAGTCGGCTGCTCCTTTGGGTTGTGTGATTCAACCTGTCAAGCGGAGAATTCCGATTTGTGAGTTTACCCCTTAATAAATGCAGATTTCTTATTTCTGAGCTAGTGTGGGATTTCTTTTAAGTGTCTGACCACCATAATTCCGGGTACAAAGGAGTGTCTTCTTTTTCATGTCTATACTTTCTGGATCATCTTTCCTCCTTCCTTTAAAGCTCCTCAATCCAGAGTCAGCTGGTGGCACATGCCTTTAATCCCAGCACTCAAAAACAGGAGACAGAGGGCAGGCGATCTCAGAGTTTAAGGCCAGGCTTCAAGATTGCTGCTTCTGTCTCTGTGAGCCCCATAATGTCTTCAACCCCTCTGGCTCTCACAGTTCCTCCTTCCTTCTTCCTCAGGGTTCCCCGAACTCTGAGAGATGCCCTTGTGTCTGATTATTCCTTGCGGCTCCGTACCAGTTCAGTTAGAGAAAATAGTTATGTGTTGGGGCCACACGGGCTCTAACAAGAGGAGACCCAGTGAAGACCTCCAATTGCCTCTCTGCCTAATATCAGGCTGTGGGTCTCTGCATCTGTTCCCATCTGCTGCTGGACGAAGCCTCTCTGATGACTGGATAGGGCAGAACTGATCGATGGATATAGCAAAATATCATTAGGAATCAATTCTTGGTTTATTCATTCTCTCTTTCTTTTCTGTGGCCAGTAGAGTTTCCTTTTACTCTAGGTCTCTGGCAGTGTGGTCGTGGTGTCCTGTGGTGGCATGGGCCTCAAATTAAACCAGTCATTGCTTGGCCATTGCTACAAGTTCTGTGCCACTAAGCGCATCTTGCAAGTAGGGTAGATTGTAGACTGAAGGTTTTATGGCTGAGTTGGTGCTTCAGTTCCACCACTGGGAGCCTTGCCTGGTTACTAGGGGCACCCTCACAGGTTCCAGGATGTTAACACTGCGCCATATTTCCACATCACT